>NW_027423546.1:164573-170620 GCF_048934315.1 Petromyzon marinus
GTGATGGTGATGGTGGTGGTGATGGTGGTGATGGTGGTGGTGATGGTGGTGGTGATGGAGGTGGTGGTGATGGTGGTGTTGGTGGTGGTGGTGATGGTGGTGATGGTGGTGATGGTGGTGGTGATGGTGGTGATGGTGGTGGTGATGGTGATGGTGGTGATGGTGGTGGTGGTGATGGTGGTGATGGTGGTGGTGGTGATGGTGGTGGTGGTGGTGGTGATGGAGGTGGTGGTGGTGGTGATGGTGGTGGTGATGGTGGTGGTGGTGGTGATGGTGGTGGTGGTGGTGGTGATGGTGGTGGTGATGATGGTGGTGATGGTGGTGATGGTGGTGGTGATGGTGGTGATGGTGGTGGTGGTGGTGATGGTGGTGGTGATGGTGGTGATGATGGTGGTGGTGGTGGTGATGGTGGTGGTGATGTTGGTGGTGATGTTGGTGATGGTGGTGGTGGTGATGATGGTGGTGGTGGTGATGGTGGTGGTGGTGGTGATGGTGATGGTGGTGATGGTGATGGTGGTGGTGATGGTGGTGATGGTGGTGGTGGTGGTGATGGTAATGTTGGTGATGGTGGTGGTGATGGTGGTGGTGATGGTGGTGGTGGTGGTGGTGATGGTGGTGATGGTGATGGTGGTGGTGATGGTGGTGGTGGTGATGGTGATGGTGGTGGTGATGGTGGTGGTGGTGGTGATGGTGATGGT
This sequence comes from Petromyzon marinus, assembly GCF_048934315.1. Taxonomy (NCBI): domain Eukaryota; kingdom Metazoa; phylum Chordata; class Hyperoartia; order Petromyzontiformes; family Petromyzontidae; genus Petromyzon; species Petromyzon marinus. Next base: position 165,272 of record NW_027423546.1, read on the forward strand.
TGTGGTGGTGATGGTGGTGGTGGTGGTGGTGATGGTGGTGGTGGTGGTGATGGTGATGGTGGTGGTGATGGTGGTGATGATGGTGGTGATGGTGGTGGTGATGGTGGTGGTGATGGTGATGGTGGTGGTGGTGATGATGGTGGTGGTGGTGATGGTGGTGATGGTGGTGATGATGGTGGTGGTGATGGTGATGGTGGTGGTGATGATGGTGGTGGTGATGGAGGTGGTGGTGGTGATGGTGATGGTGGTGTTGGTGATGGTGGTGATGGTGATGGTGGTGATGGAGGTGGTCATGGTGTTGATGGTGGTGATGGTGGTGGTGATGGTGGTATTGGTGGTGATGGTGATGTTGGTGATGGTGGTGGTGATGGTGGTGGTGATGGTGGTGGTGGTGGTGATGGCGGTGATGTTGCTGGTGATGTTGGTGATTGGTGGGGGTGATGATGGTGGTGGTGGTGATGGTGGTGGATGGTGGTGATGGTGGTGGTGGTGATGGTGGTGACGGTGGTGGTGGTGGTGATGGTGGTGGTGGTGATGGTGGTGGTGGTGGTGATGGTGGTGGTGATGATGGTGGTGGTGGTGATGGTGGTGGTGATGGTGGTGGTGATGGTGGTGGTGATGGTGGTGTGATGATGGTGGTGGTGGTGATGAAGGTGGTGGTGGAGGTGATGGTGGTGGTGGTGGTGGTGATGGTGATGGTGGTGATGGTGGTGGTGGAGGTGATGGTGGTGATGGTGGTGTTGGTGATGGAGGTGATGATGGTGGTGGTGGTGATGGTGGTGATGGTGGTGATGGTGGTGGTGATGGTGGTGGTGATGAAGGTGGTGGTGATGATGGTGGTGGTGGTGATGGTGGTGGTGGTGATGGTGGTGATGATGGTGATGGTGGTGGTGATGGAGGTGATGATGGTGGTGGTGATGGTGGTGGTGATGGTGGTGATGATGGTGATGGTGGTGGTAGTGATGGAGGTGATGATGGTGGTGATGGTGGTGGTAGTGATGGTGGTGATGGTGGTGGTGATGGTGGTGGTGATGAAGGTGGTGGTGATGATGGTGGTGGTGGTGGTGGTGATGAAGGTGGTGATGATGATGGTGGTGGTGGTGGTGATGGTGATGTTGGTCGTGGTGATGGTGGTGGTGGAGGTGATGGTGGTGATGGTGGTGGTGATGGTGGTGGTGGCGATGTTGGTGGTGGTGGTGGTAGAGGTGATGGGGGTGATGGTGGTGATGGTGGTGATGGTGGTGGTGGTGATGGTGGTGGTGATGGAGGTGATGATGGTGGTGATGGTGGTGATGGTGGTGATGGTAGTGGTAATGGTGGTGGTGATGAAGGTGGTGGTGATGATGGTGGTGGTGGTGATGGTGGGGGTGATGGTGGTGATGATGGTTATAGTGGTGATGGTGGTGATGGTGGTGTTGATGGTGATGGTGGTGATGGTGATGGTGGTGATGGAGGTGGTGGTGGTGATGGTGGTGATGATGATGGTGGTGGTGGTGATGGAGGTGGTGGTGATGATGATAATGGTGGTGTTGGTGATGGTGGTGATGGTGATGGTGGTGATGGTGGTGATGGTGGTGGTGATAGTGATGGTGGTGATGGTGATGGTAGCGATGGAGGTGGTGGTGATGGTGGTGATGATGATGGTGGTGGTGGTGATGAAGGTGGTGGTGATGGTAGCGATGGAGGTGGTGGTGATGATGATGGTGGTGGTGGTGATGGAGGTGGTGGTGATGGAGGTGGTGGTGATGATGATGGTGGTGATGGTGGTGGCGATGGTGGCGGTGGTGATGGTGATGGTGGTGATGATGATGGTGGTGATGGTGATGGCGATGGTGGTGGTGATGGTCGTGGTGATGGCGATGGTGGTGATGGTGGTGGTGATGGTGGCGACGGTGGTGTGGTGATGGTCGTGTGTGTCTGTGTGTGATCGATGCCCGGGTGCGGTCAAGGGATGGCTCCCTATTGCTCAACCACGTTATGTATGCCGATGATTTGGTAATAGCTGCTCATTCAGAGGAGGAGCTGGAGACGCTGCTGCTGAGACTGGAGCGTGCCACTAAGAGGTGGGGCCTTACCATCAGCCCCACCAAAACTAAGCACCTGCCTGGGTATTTTGACCATCGGACACTCCACCCCCACAACTCCCAATCGCTGATGGGGCAGTTGTGGAGAGAGTGGAGAGTTTCCCATACCTGGGCAGTGTGCTTATGACTGGCTCCATTTTCAGTTTTTATCATCGGTTGCGTAAACGCTGTGTGGAAGCTACCTGGTCTGTCGCTCCGCGCTAAGCTTCAGGTCTTCTCGGCCACGGTCATTCCCTCCCTTCTCTACGCTTGCGAAACGTGGACCCCCCAAATGGAACATCTTCGCCGGTTAGAAACATTTAGGCTGGCCTGCCTACGATCAATCCTGGGTTTGACCAGGCTGGATTGTGTGAGGAGCTCACAAATCCTTGAAAGATCTGTGCAAGGTCCCATCGGTGAGCTCCTCCGGCAGGCAAGGCTGCGATGGCTGGGTCATGTAGCCCGCATGCCCAGCCACCGCATGCCGAAACAGCTTTTGTTCGGCCGGATTGAGGGGGCTAAGCGGGCGCGGCACGGGCTAGAGAAGAGATGGAGTGATGTGGTACAGGAGGACGTGGAGCTGAGTGGACTTGCCGATGAGTGGTACCAGCGGTGTCAAGATCGGCCTCTGTGGAGGAGGCTCGTGAAGGATGCTACTGGGCAGTTGGAGGCAGTCGCCCTCCAACAACAACGGAGGGCGGAGGAGCGACGCTCACAACAACGGGCGGAGCGCCGGGTGGCTAAAGCACAGCAGGTTGGCACAGTAGGGGGCACAGGTGGTGCATCAGCCAGTCATCTCAGTCAGTCGACCCGTGGCACCTGGGTCTGCCCCGTGACCTCCTGCCAGCGGGCGTTCGACACTTCACGTGGCCTCAGGGTGCACATAGCCTGGCACAAGCGTCGTGGTGACGTCACCGCCACTTAGTGGCGAATGGCGGTTGTTGTTGTTGTGAGTGTGTGTGTATGTGTGTGTGTCTGTGTGTGGGTATGTGAGTGTAAATGTGTGTGTGTCTGTGTGTGTGTCTGTGTCTCTCTGTGTATGTGTCTGTGTGTGTGTGTCTGTGTGTGTGTCTGTGAGTGTAAAGGTGTGTGTGTGTCTGTGTGTCTGTGGTGTCTCTGTGAGTCTGTGTGTGTCTGTGTGTGTGTCTGTGTCTCTGTGTGTGTGTCTGTTTGTAGCAGCGCAAATGGAGACCCTCACTCACTCCCCACCCACTACCACTCACCAACCCACTCACCCCACCCACCCATCCATTCTACTCACTCACCACCACCCCCACACACCACACACCCACCCACTCACCACTCACCCACCCACTCACTCACCCCCACCCACACACACACTCACCCACCCCCCACCTCCCACCCACCACACCCACACACACTCACTCACCCACTCACCCACCCACTCACCCACTCACCATCACCCACCACTCACCACACACTCACCCCACCACTCACCCACTCACCCACTCACTCACCCACTCACTCACCACTCACTCACCACCCACTCACCCACCACTCACCCACTCACCCACTCACACCCACTCACCCATCACCTCACCCACTCACCTACTCACTCACCCACTCACTCACTCACCCACTCACTCACTCACCAAACCACTCACCCACTCACCCATCCACTCACTCACCCCACTCACTCACTCCCCACCCACTCATTCAACTAACTCACTCACCCACTCACCCACCCACACACTCACTCACCCACTCACGCACTCACTCACCCACTCACCCACTCACGCACTCACTCACTCACCCACTCACCCACCCACTCATTCACTCACTCACCCACCCACTCACCCCACACTCACCCACTCACCCACCCACTCCACCCACTCACCCACCCACTCATTCACTCACTCACCCACCCACTCACTTACCCACTCACTCACCCACTCACTCACTCACCCACCCACTCACCCACTCACCCACTCACTCACCCACTCACTCACCCACCCACTCACTCACCCACTCACCAACCCACTCACCCACTCACCCACTCACACACTCACCCACTCACCCACTCACTCACCCACTCACCCATTCACTCACTCACTCACTCACCTACTCACTCACCCACTCACTCACTCACCCACTCACTCACTCACCAACCCACTCACCCACTCACCCACCCACTCACCCACTCACCCACTCACCCACCCACTCACCCACTCACCCACTCACCCACTCACTCACCCACTCACCTACTCACTCACTCACTCACCCACTCACTCACCCACTAACCCACTCACTCACTCACCCACTCACCCACTCACCCACCCACTCACTCACCCACTAACCCACTCACTCACTCACCCACCCACTCACTCACCCACTCACCCACTCACTCACTCAATCACCCACTCACCCACTCACTCACTCACCCACTCACCCCCCTCTCTGTCTTTCTCTTATCTCTCTCTGCCTCTCTCTCTGGTATCTCTCTCTCTCTATCGCTCCAACAACCCCCACATTCACCCACCCCCTTTTCTCTCTCACTCCCTCTGCCTGCGGAGAGACACGGGGAGACACAGAGTGGAGACACAGAGAGGAGACACGGGGAGACACAGAGTGGAGACACGGGGAGAGACAGAGTGGAGACACAGAGTGGAGACACAGAGAGGAGACACAGAGTGGAGACACAGAGGGGAGACACAGAGGAGAGACACAGAGGGGAGACACGGGGAGACACAGAGTGGAGACACAGAGAGGAGACAAGGGGAGACACAGAGGAAGACATTCAATGCAACCTATAGCTTAATCGCTCATCCACTCACTCAGGCTTTCACCTGGTTAAAAATTACAAAATAAACGGTTTAGTGCGGTGTAGCTTCTGATTGCAAGGCGAGACGTTATATTGGCCTCCACACTGGGGTAGGTGAACCATGGAACTCCGGGAGGGGGGGGGGGTGGAGCAAGCCACATAGTTGACCTGGAAGGCTACGACAGGGCAGTGGTCGAGAAGTCAGGGATGGGGGGGGGGAGGTGACAGTCCGAGGTGATGGAACGCGCTCTGAGAATTCGTCGAGACGGTGAAATCGTTTCACGTGCAGCAAAAGAGGGTCTGGCGTTGGGGGTGGATTGTGACGGTTGGCACTGGGAGGCCTTCATCCAGCAGTGGATCGGCCATAGCTGACCATGACAACGTTGGACTCATTCTATCCCTGGACTCTACTCCTCCCTATTATCGGCGATAATCCGTCGATATTGTTTTTCGTCTCCCCCATCCCCGCGCCTCCGATTGGCTACGTACGGTGCGAAAGAAGTT
>NW_027423546.1:170720-325720 GCF_048934315.1 Petromyzon marinus
GAGATACTCACACACACAGACAGACACTCACACACAGAGACACACACACAGACAGACACTCACAAACAGAGGGCTCTGTGTGATGGGTGGGTGGGTGAGTGGGTTATTCGCTGGGTGAGTGGGTGGCTGAGTGCGTGGGTGAATGGGTGAGTGAGTGAGTGATTGGGTGAATGGGTGAGTGAGTGGGTGAATGGGTGAGTGAGTGACTGATTGACTGAGTGAGTGACTGAGTGAGTGAGTGACTGTGTGAGTGAGTGAGTGGCTGAGTGAGTGGGTGGGTGAGTGATTGAGTGGCTGAGTGAGTGGGTGAGTGAGTGGGTGAATGGGTGAGTGAGTGACTGAGTGACTGAGTGAGTGACTGAGTGAGTGAGTGACTGTGTGAGTGAGTGTGTGAGTGAGTGACTGTTTGAGTGAGTGCCTGGGTGAATGGGTAAGTGAGTGATTGACTGAGTGACTGAGTGAGTGAGTGGGTAAATGGGTGAGTGAATGAGTGACTGTGTGAGTGAGTGATTGGGTGAGTGAGTGACTGAGTGAGTGACTGAGTGAGTGAGTGGGTAAATGGGTGAGTGAGTGAGTGACTGACTGAGTGAGTAAGTGGGTAAATGGGTGAGTGAGTGAGTGACTGTGTGAGTGAGTGATTGGGTAAGTGAGTGAGTGGGTGGGTGAGTGGGTGGGTGAGTGAGTGGGTGGGTGAGTGGGTGAGTGAGTGAGTGGGTGAGTGAGTGGGTGGGTGGGTGAGTGGGTGGGTGAGTGGGTGGGTGAGTGAGTGAGTGGGTGGGTCGGTGGGTGAGTGAGTGGGTGGGTGGGTGAGTGAGTGAGTGGGTGAGTGAGTGGGTCAGTGAGTGGGTGGGTGAGTGGGTGGGTGAGTGAGTGGGTGGGTGGGTGGGTGAGTGATTGGGTAAGTGAGTGGGTGAGTGGGTGGGTGAGTGAGTGAGTGAGTGGGTGGGTGAGTGGGTGGGTGGGTGAGTGAGTGAGTGGGTGGGTGGGTGAGTGAGTGGGTGGGTGGTTGAGTGAGTGGGTGAGTGAGTGGGTGGGTGAGTGAGTGAGTGAGTGGGTGGGTGAGTGAGTGAGTGAGTGGGTGGGTGAGTGAGTGGGTGAGTGGGTGGGTGGGTGAGTGAGTGGGTGGGTGGGTGAGTGAGTGGGTGAGTGAGTGAGTGGGTGAGTGGGTGAGTGAGTGGGTGAGTGGGTGAGTAAGTGGGTCAGTGAGTGGGTGAGTGAGTGGGTGGGTGGGTGAGTTGGTGGGTGGGTGAGTGAGTGGGTGGGTGGGTCGGTGGGTGAGTGGGTGAGTGAGTGAGTTGGTGGGTGGGTGAGTGAGTGGGTGTGTGAGTGAGTGGGTGTGTGAGTGAGTGGGTGGGTGAGTGAGTGGGTGGGTGGGTGAGTGAGTGAGTGGGTGGGTGGGTCGGTGGGTGAGTGAGTGGGTGGGTGAGTGGGTGAGTGGGTCAGTGAGTGGGTGGGTGAGTGGGTGGGTGGGTGGGTGAGTGGGTGGGTTAGTGAGTGAGTGGGTGGGTGGGTGAATGAGTGAGTGGGTGAGTGAGTGAGTGGGTGGGTGGGTGAGTGGGTGGGTGAGTGGGTGGGTGGGTGAGTGAGGGAGTGAGTGGGTAAGTGAGTGAGTGGGTGGGTGGGTGGTTGGGTGAGTGGGTGAGTGAGTGGGTGAGTGAGTGAGTGGGTGAGTGAGTGAGTGGGTGGGTGAGTGGGTGGGTGAGTGAGTGAGTGGGTGGGTCGGTGGGTGAGTGAGTGGGTGGGTGGGTGAGTGAGTGAGTGGGTGAGTGAGTGAGTGGGTCAGTGAGTGGGGTGAGTGAGTGAGTGGGTGAGTGAGTGAGTGAGTGAGTGGGTGAGTGAGTGGGTGGGTGGGTGGGTGAGTGGGTGGGTGAGTGGGTGAGTGGGTGGGTCGGTGGGTGAGTGAGTGGGTGGGTGAGTGAGTGAGTGGGTCAGTGAGTGGGTCAGTGAGTGGGTGGGTGAGTGGGTGGGTGAGTGAGTGAGTGGGTGGGTGGGTGAGTGAGTGGGTGGGTGAGTGAGTGAGTGGGTGAGTGAGTGAGTGGGTGGGTGGGTGGTTGGGTGAGTGGGTGGGTGAGTGGGTGGTGGGTGAGTGAGTGAGTGAGTGGGTAAGTGAGTGAGTGGGTGGGTGGGTGGGTGAGTGAGTGAGTGGGTGGGTGGGTGAGTGAGTGGGTGGGTGGTTGAGTGAGTGGGTGAGTGAGTGGGTGGGTGAGTGAGTGAGTGAGTGGGTGGGTGAGTGAGTGAGTGGGTGGGTGAGTGAGTGGGTGGGTCGATGTGTGAGTGAGTGGGTGGGTGGGTGAGTGAGTGAGTGGGTGGGTGAGTGAGTGAGTGGGTGGGTGGGTGAGTGCGTGAGTGGGTGAGTGAGTGAGTGGGTCAGTGAGTGGGTGGGTGAGTGGGTGGGTGGGTGAGTGGGTGGGTGAGTGAGTGGGTGAGTGGATGGGTGGGTGAGTGAGTGAGTGAGTGGGTGAGTGAGTGGGTGAGTGAGTGAGTGGCTGGGTGGGTGAGTGGGTGGGTGAGTGAGTGAGTGGGTGAGGAGTGAGTGAGTGGGTGAGTGAGTGAGTGGGTGAGTAAGTGAGTGAGTGAGTTAGTGGATGAGTAAGTGAGTGAGTTAGTGGGTGAGTGAGTGAGTGAGTGGGTGATTGAGTTAGTGAGTAAGTGGGTGAGTGAGTGAGTGAGTGGGCGAGTGAGTGGGTGGGTGAGTGAGTGAGTGGGTGAGTGGGCGGGTGAGTAAGTAAGTGGGTGAGTGAGTGAGTGGGTGAGTGAGTGAGTGAGTGGGTGAGTGAGTGAGTGGGTGGGTGGGTGAGTGCGTGAGTGGGTGAGTGAGTGAGTGGGTCAGTGAGTGGGTGGGTGAGTGGGTGGGTGGGTGAGTGGGTGGGTGGGAGAGTGAGTGGGTGAGTGGATGGGTGGGTGAGTGAGTGAGTGGGTGAGTGAGTGGGTGAGTGAGTGAGTGGCTGGGTGGGTGAGTGGGTGGGTGAGTGAGTGAGTGGGTGAGGAGTGAGTGAGTGGGTGAGTGAGTGAGTGGGTGAGTAAGTGAGTGAGTGAGTTAGTGGATGAGTAAGTGAGTGAGTGAGTTAGTGGGTGAGTGAGTGAGTGGGTGATTGAGTTAGTGAGTAAGTGGGTGAGTGAGTGAGTGGGCGAGTGAGTGGGTGGGTGAGTGAGTGAGTGGGTGAGTGGGCGGGTGAGTAAGTAAGTGGGTGAGTGAGTGAGTGGGTGAGTGAGCGAGCGAGCGACTGAGTGTGTGAGTGATCTCCATCAGCGCTGGCAAGGCGCATGCCTTCCCAACGCTCACTTCGCCTGTAACGATGAAACATTCTACCAACAAAACCACCAGGGTACCCTCTCAGTGGCGTTCTGCCTCTTCCCCAATCCTCCACGCGTGATCCCTTGCGAACGAGATTCGTGGATGATCCTTTCGTCGTTTTGGGCCACGTGGCTTATCGCCACTGAGACTAAAAAAAAAAATTGTTTTTATCAACAGCATCAATTCCACGCGCTCACCCGTATCAAATTCACCGTGTAAAGTGGTATAAGGCCATAATTGTAATGAATATTGGGTGGTGGTGGTGGAGGTGGTGGTGGTGGTGTTGAACAGACATCGCCACCAATTTTCAAATATGCTCAAGATGGCAAGCTGGGTCAACTAGAACGGGTGGTGGTGGTGGTGTTGTTGTGGTTGTTGTTGTTGTGGTTGTTGTGGTTGCAAGTACAGGCGGTCTGCTCGGGTTAGAAATTGTCACCAAGAGCCCTTCGTGAGTCGAATAGGGTTTGCAATTCGGAACGCGGACAATTCGCCTCTCGTTTTAGTGTTGGTTGTTGAACATTAAAGGGTGGCGTTGTTTAAAACTCGCGACGCGGGAATTTTTTTTTAAATACCACGCATTTGCATGTAGCACAGTGCGATAATGCGCGTGTCGTGAATGGTACGTTTAATAATGTAAGGTTGATGGGACAAATTTTTTTTTAAAAAAATATTTTTTTAATCGCTTACATTGGGTCCTGATGAATGTGGAGCAATGAGTCACTACAATTACACTCAGACACACACACACGTGTACACTCAGACACACACACACGTGTACACTCAGACACACACACACACGTGTACACTCAGACACACACACACGTGTGCACTCAGACACACACACACACGTGTACACTCATACACACACACACACGTGTACACTCAGACACACACGTGTACACTCAGACATACACGTGTACACTCAGACATACACGTGTACACTCAGACACACACGTGTACACTCAGGCACACACACACACGTGTACACTCAGACACACACACGTGTACACTCACACACACACACGTGTACACTCAGACACACACACACGTGTACACTCAGACACACACACACAGACACACACACGTGTACACTCAGACACACACACACGTGTACACTCAGACACACACACACGTGTACACTCACACACACGTGTACACTCAGACACACACACACTCAGACACACACACGTGTACACTCAGACACACACACACGTGTACACTCAGACACACACACACGTGTACACTCAGACACACGTGTACACTCAGACACACACACGTGTACACTCAGACACACACACACGCGTGTACACTCAGACACACACACACGTGTACACTCACACACACTCACACACACTCACACACACACACACTCTCACACACACTCACACACTCTCACACACACACTCACACACACTCACACACACTCTCTCACACACTCACACACACACACACTCTCTCACACACTCACACACACTCACACACACACACTCTCACACACACACACACTCTCACACACACTCACACACACACTCTCATACACTCTCACACACAAAAACAAAGACAAAGATCCCCCATATAGCCTTAACAGACTGTAGGGGCAAGTGCTGCTAGCGAGCACCTATGAAGGCCGGAACGGTACACGAGGGGGTGGGTGGCCAGCACGACGCCCGACCGCCTTTGTCTCTCCCTAGTGGTGATGTTTACACACCGCACCAGGTACTCATTTGAGGCTGAGTCGACCTAGGAGAGGCCCGGGACCGGTTCAGATAATCGTCACTGGTGTTGGCCGTGAGCGGGAATCGAACCCGGGTCGCCAGGTTCATAGCGCAGCGTAGCGCTAACCGCTACACTACACTATCGCTACACACACACACAGACACACACAGACACACACACACAGACACACACACAGACACACACGCAGACACACACGCAGACACACGCACACAGACACACACACAGACACACACACAGACACACAGACACACACACACACACAGACACACACTCACAGACACACAACAAGACACACACAAAGACACACAGATAGACAAAATGACGTTTATAGGAAAGATATTTTTATAAATCTTGACAAAGTATTCGTGACTGCAGGAATTAATATTTTGTTTATAGCTTTTCATTATTCTTGTTGTGAAGATTTGAGGGTGAGATGGCAAGTGGGCTAGCAATTGAGTGAGTGAGAGGGTGAGTGGGTGAGTAAGTGGGTGAGTGAGAGGGTGAGTGAGTGAATGAGTGGGTGAGTGGGTGAATCAGTAAGTGAGTGAGTGGGTGAGTGAGTGGGTGGGTGAATGAGCGGGAGAATGAGTGAGTGGGTGAGTGAGTGAGTGGGTGAGTGAGTGTGTGAGTGAGTGAGAGAGAGGGTGAGTGGGTGAGTGGGTGGGTGAGTGAGTGAGTGGGTGAGTGGGTGAGTGAGTGAGTGGGTGGGTGAGTGAGTGGGTGGGTGAGTGAGTGAGTGAGTGGGTGAGTGAGTGAGTGGGTGGGTGAGTGAGTGAGTGGGTGAGTGAGTGAGAGAGAGGGTGAGTGGGTGAGTGGGTGGGTGAGTGAGTGGGTGAGTGGGTGAGTGAGTGAGTGGGTGAGTGGGTGAGTAAGTGGGTGAGTGAGAGGGTGAGTGGGTGAGTGAGAGAGAGGGTGAGTGGGTGAGTGAGAGGGTGAGTGAGTGGGTAAGTGAGTGGGTGAGTGAATGAGTGGGTGAGTGAGTGAGTAAGTGACTGACTGAGTGACTGAGTGACTGACTGAGTGACTGACTGAGTGACTGACTGAGTGAGTGACTGACTAAATGATTGAGTGACTGACTGAGTGAGTGACTGAGTGACTGAGTGACTGACTGAGTGACTGACTGACTGAGTGACTGACTGAGTGACTGAGTGACTGAGTGAGTGACTGAGTGAGTGACTGACTGAGTGAGTGACTGAGTGAGTGACTGACTAAGTGATTGAGTGACTGACTGAGTGACTGAGTGAGTGACTGAGTGACTGAGTGACTGACTGAGTGACTGACTGACTGACTGAGTGACTGAGTGACTGACTGACTGAGTGACTGACTGACTGACAGAGTGACTGACTGAGTGACTGACTGAGTGAGTGACTGAGTGAGTGACTGAGTAACTGAGTGACTGAGTGAGTGACTGAGTGAGTGACTGAGTGACTGAGTGACTGAGTGAGTGACTGACTGAGTGAATGACTGACTGAGTGACTGACTGAGTGAATGACTGACTGAGTGACTGAGTGACTGACTGAGTGACTGACTGAGTGACTGAGTGACTGAGTGAGTGACTGAGTGACTGACTGAGTGAATGACTGACTGAGTGACTGACTGAGTGAATGACTGACTGAGTGACTGACTGAGTGGCTGACTGAGTGACTGAATGAGTGAGTGTGTGAGTGAGTGAGTGCCTGAGTGAGTGACTGAGTGAGAGAGTGACTGAGTGAGAGAGTGACTGAGTGAGTGAGTGAGTGGGTGAGTGAGTGACTGAGTGAGTGAGTGAGAGAGTGACTGAGTGACTGAGTGACTGAGTGAGTGACTGAGTGACTGAGTGAGTGGGTGAGTGAGTGACTGAGTGAGTGATTGAGTGAGAGAGTGACTGACTGAGTGAGTGACTGAGTGACTGAGTGAGTGGGTGAGTGAGTGACTGAGTGAGTGATTGAGTGAGAGAGTGACTGACTGAGTGAGTGACTGAGTGAGTGACTGAGTGAGTGGGTGAGTGAGTGACTGAGTGAGTGAGTGTGTGAGTGAGTGCCTGAGTGAGTGACTGAGTGAGAGAGTGACTGAGTGAGAGAGTGACTGAGTGAGTGAGTGACTGAGTGACTGAGTGACTGAGTAAGTTGGTGAGTGAGTGACTGAGTGACTGAGTGAGTGGGTGAGTGAGTGACTGAGTGAGTGACTGAGTGACTGACTGACTGAGTGAGTGACTGAGTGACTGACTGAGTGAGTGAGTGACTGGGTATCTGAGTAAGTGACTGACTGAGTGACTGACTGAGTGAGTGACTGACTGAGTGACTGACTGAGTGGCTGACTGAGTGACTGAGTGACTGACTGAGTGACTGACTGAGTGAGTGACTGACTGACTGAGTGACTGACTGAGTGAGTGACTGACTGAGTGACTGACTGAGTGACTGACTGAGTGACTGAGTGAGTGACTGAGTGACTGACTGAGTGAGTGACTGACTGAGTGACTGACTGAGTGGCTGACTGAGTGACTGAGTGACTGACTGAGTGAGTGACTGAGTGAGTGACTGACTAAGTGATTGAGTGACTGACTGAGAGACTGAGTGAGTGACTGAGTGACTGAGTGAGTGACTGAGTGACTGACTGAGTGACTGACTGACTGAGCGACTGAGTGACTGAGTGACTGACTAAGTGACTGACTGACTGACTGAGTGACTGAGTGAGTGACTGAGTGAGTGACTAAGTGACTGAGTGATTGAGTGAGTGACTGAGTGAGTGACCGAGTGAGTGACTGAGTGACTGACTGAGTGAGTGACTGAGTGACTGACTGAATGACTGACTGAGTGACTGACTGAGTGACTGACTGAGTGAATGACTGACTGAGTGACTGACTGAGTGAATGACTGACTGAGTGACTGACTGAGTGACTGACTGACTGCCTGAGTGAGTGGCAGCCGGCCCCTCCCACCACCGTGACATCACAGCGGAGGCTCCTCCCCCACCCCCGCAAAACCCCTCCCCCTTTTCACTCCGTCGCAGTGGCAGGCCTGTGCGTGTTGCCGTCCCTCGCCCCGGTCCTCTGAATCATCCTCCTGAGGCGGTCCCTCAGGGCGGTCCCCAGCCCGCCCAGCGAGCCGGGGCCGCCCGCCCGGGCCCCGGGCGGCCCCAGCGAGGGGGCCGAGCCCCCGAAGGCCCCGGGCCTCAACAGCGGCGGCTCGGGGTGGCGGCGCCTGGGCAGCGGGGTCCTCGCGAGGGCGTCCGCGGGAACTCCGCGGACGCCTAATAAGCCCGGGGTCCTCGCGAGGGCGTCCGCGGGAACTCCGCGGACGCCTAATAAGCCCGGGGTCCTCGCGAGGGCGTCCGCGGGAACTCCGCGGACGCCTAATAAGCCCGGGGTCCTCGCGAGGGCGTCCGCGGGAACTCCGCGGACGCCTAATAAGCCCGGGGTCCTCGCGAGGGCGTCCGCGGGAACTCCGCGGACGCCTAATAAGCCCGGGGTCCTCGCGAGGGCGTCCGCGGGAACTCCGCGGACGCCTAATAAGCCCGGGGTCCTCGCGAGGGCGTCCGCGGGAACTCCGCGGACGCCTAATAAGCCCGGGGTCCTCGCGAGGGCGTCCGCGGGAACTCCGCGGACGGCTAATAAGCCCGGGGTCCTCGCGAGGGCGTCCGCGGGAACTCCGCGGACGCCTAATAAGCCCGGGGTCCTCGCGAGGGCGTCCGCGGGAACTCCGCGGACGCCTAATAAGTCCGGGGTCCTCGCGAGGGCGTCCACGGGGTCGTCGTAGATCGGGGCGTTCTGCGAGGCACCGGCGGGAACTCCGCGGACGGCTAATAAGCCCGGGGTCCTCGCGAGGGCGTCCACGGGGTCGTCGTAGATCGGGGCGTCCGGCGAGGCACCTGCGGGAACTCCGTGGACGGCTAAGTCCGGGGTCCTAGCGAGGGCGTCCGCGGGGTCGTCGTAGATCGGGGCGTTCTGCGAGGCACCGGCGGGAACTCCGCGGACGGCTAAGTCCGGGGTCCTCGCGAGGGCGTCCACGGGGTTGTCGTAGATCGGGGCGTTCTGCGAGGCACCTGCGGGAACTCCGTGGACGCCTAAGTCCGGGGTCCTAGCGAGGGCGTCCGCGGGGTCGTCGTAGATCGGGGCGTCTGGCGAGGCACCGGCGGGAACTCCGCGGACGCCTAATAAGCCCGGGGTCCTCGCGAGGGCGTCCGCGGGGTCGTCGTAGATCGGGGCGTCCGGCGAGGCACCGGCGCGAACTCCGCGGACGGCTAATAAGCCCGGGGTCCTAGCGAGGGCGTCCGCGGGGTCGTCGTAGATCGGGGCGTCCGGCGAGGCACCGGCGGGAACTCCGCGGACGCCTAATAAGCCCGGGGTCCTAGCGAGGGCGTCCGCGGGGTCGTCGTAGATCGGGGCGTCCGGCGAGGCACCGGCGGGAACTCCGCGGACGCCTAATAAGTCCGGGGTCCTAGCGAGTGCGTCCACGGGAACTCCGTAGACGCCTAATAAGTCCGGGGTCCTAACGAGGGCGTCCGCGGGAACTCCGTAGACGCCTAAGTCCGGGGTCCTCGCCAGGGCGTCCGCGGGAACTCCGTAGACGCCTAAGTCCGGGGTCCTCGCCAGTATGACCGCGGGGTCCTGGTAGAGCCCCATGTAGACCCCCTCGCCCGGGACCCTCACGGCGCCCGGGGGTCTCCTTCGGACGGTAGCGGCGGCTTTGGTGGCGGCTTTGGTGGCAGTTCCCTCAAAGGCCGAGTAGTCAGGCACTGAGTAGACCTCCTCGCTGCAGAGATCATGGACCCCACCTCCTCCACCGCAACCTCCACCACCTCCACCGCCACCACCAACACCGCCTCCACCGCCTCCGTGTGAGGGGATTGAGCGGCCAACGGAGGCCTCTGGTGGCAGGGACGGCAGCCGTCGCCGTTGCTGATGCTGACGAACCGACTGCCGCCGGTGATGATCATCATCATCATCATCATGCTGCTGCTGCTGATTCAGCTGATTCAGCTGATCATCATCATCATCATCATGCTGCTGATTCAGCTGATGATGATACCGATGCCGCTGCTGGTCGCGAGTCCACGTCCCCTCTGCCCCTGCCGCTCCCTCGACCGTCCCCTCAGCCGCGGGGAAGCCCACCGCTCCGTCCGCGGACGATGACGCGGACGACGACGAGGACGAAGGGGTGGACGAGGGGGTGGACGAGTGGGTGGACGAGGGGGTGGACGAAGGGGTGGACGACGACGCGGTGGGAGGGGGCGATGCGGACAATGATGCGGTGGGAAGGGGCGATGCGGACAATGATGCGGTGGGAAGGGGCGATGCGGACAATGATGCGGTGGGAAGGGGCGATGTGGACAATGATGCGGTGGGAAGGGGCGATGCGGACAATGATGCGGTGGGAAGGGGCGATGCGGACAATGATGCGGTGGGAAGGGGCGATGCGGACAATGATGCGGTGGGAAGGGGCGATGCGGACAATGATGCGGTGGGAAGGGGCGATGCGGACAATGATGCGGTGGGAAGGGGCGATGCGGACAATGATGCGGTGGGAAGGGGCGATGCGGACAATGATGCGGTGGGAAGGGGCGATGCGGACAATGATGCGGTGGGAAGGGGCGATGTGGACAATGATGCGGTGGGAAGGGGCGATGCGGACAATGATGCGGTGGGAAGGGGCGATGCGGACAATGATGCGGTGGGAAGGGGCGATGCGGACAATGATGCGGTGGGAAGGGGCGATGCGGACAATGATGCGGTGGGAAGGGGCGATGCGGACAATGATGCGGTGGGAAGGGGCGATGTGGACAATGATGCGGTGGGAAGGGGCGATGCGGACAATGATGCGGTGGGAAGGGGCGATGTGGACAATGATGCGGTGGGAAGGGGCGATGTGGACAATGATGCGGTGTGAGGGGACGATGCGGACAATGATGCGGTGGGAAGGGGCGATGCGGACAATGATGCGGTGGGAAGGGGCGATGCGGACAATGATGCGGTGGGAAGGGGCGATGCGGACAATGATGCGGTGGGAAGGGACGATGTGGACAATGATGCGGTGGGAAGGGGCGATGTGGACAATGATGCGGTGGGAAGGGGCGATGCGGACAATGATGCGGTGGGAGGTGATGATGCGGACAATGATGTGGTGGGAAGCGGTGATGTGGACAATGATGCGGTGGGAAGGGGCGATGCGGACAATGATGCGGTGGGAAGGGGCGATGTGGACAATGATGCGGTGGGAAGGGGCGATGTGGACAATGATGCGGTGGGAAGGGGCGATGACGAGGGGGCGGAGGGCGCCTTCAGCGCTTCGATGGCCTCCCGCGTGAGGGAGAAGAGCTGAGAGGCCTGCGGGGTCACCAGGGTCACGGTGCCCGGCCCGGAGGGGCAGCCGCGGCCCAGCTCCACCGTGAAGCAGCCCTGTGGGGTGGGACACGTGGGGGGGGTGAGGGGGGGGGGACACGTGTGGGGGTGAGACATCACCACAACCACCACCACAACCACCACCACCTCCATCACCACGACAACCATCACCTCCCCCATCACAACCACCACCACCACCACAACCACCACCACCACTACCACCACCACTACCACCACCACCACAACCACCACCACCACTACCACCACCACCACAACCACCACCACCACTACCACCACTACCACCACCACAACCACCACCACCACTACCACCATCACTACCACCACCACAACCACCACCACCACTACCACCATCACAATCATCACCACCACCACTACAACCCCCACAACCACCACCACCCCTACCACTACCACCACCACTACCACCATCACAATCATCACCACCACCACCACAACCACCACAACCTCCACAACCACCACTACTACCACCACCACCACCCCACCACCACCATCACCACCACCACCACCACTACCACCATCACCACAACCACCACCACCACCACTACCACCACCACAACCACCACCACCACAACCACCACCACCATCACTACCACCACCACCACCACCACAACCACCACAACCACCACCACCACTACCACCACAACCACCACAACAACCACCACCACCACTACCACCACAACCACCACCACCACCACTACCACCACCACAACCACCACTGCCACCACCACCACCACAACCACCACAATCACCACCACCACCACAACCACCACCACCTCCATCACCACCACAACCACCACCACAACCCCCACAACCATCACCACTACCATCACAACCACCACCACAACCACCACCACAACCACCACCACAACCCCCACAACCATCACCACCACAACCACCACCACCACAACCACCACCACCACTACCACCACCTCCATCACCACCACAACCACCACCACAACCCCCATAACCACCACAACAACCACCACCACCACAACCCCCACAACCACCACAACCACCACCACTACCACCACCAGTACCACCAACTCCCCCATCACAACCACCACCACTGCCACCATCACAATCATCACCACTACCATCACCACAACCACCACCACAACCACCACCACAACCACCACCGCCACCACCACCACCACCACAACCACCACAATCACCACCACCACAACCACCACCACCTCCATCACCACCACAACCACCACGTGACTCACGGTGCTGTGCCCGTATCTCCGCAGGGCGCTGAACGGCCAGCTGGCCACCAGCAGACCACCCCGCGCCTGGTGAAGGGACAGAGCCTCAAGGCCCACGGTGACTCTCACGGTGGTACCAGAGAGACCCAGCAAGTCTGGGACAGGGCCAGGCCTCACGTGGACACTCACCCCTACGTAGACACACACAGAGACACACAGAGACACACACACAGACACAGAGAGACATAGACAGAGCCTCAAGGCCCACGGTGACTCTCACGGTGGTACCGGAGAGACCCAGCGAGTCTGGGACAGGGCCAGGCCTCACGTGGACACTCACCCCTACGTAGACACACACAGAGACACACAGAGACACACACACAGACACAGAGAGACATAGACAGAGCCTCAAGGCCCACGGTGACTCTCACGGTGGTACCGGAGAGACCCAGCGAGTCTGGGACAGGGCCGGGCCTCACGTGGACACTCACCCCTACGTAGACACAGAGACACACACACAGAGACACAGAGAGACATAGACAGAGCCTCAAGGCCCACGGTGACTCTCACGGTGGTACCGGAGAGACCCAGCGAGTCTGGGACAGGGCCGGGCCTCACGTGGACACTCACCCCTACGTAGACACACACAGAGACACAGAGACACACAGAGACACACACAGAGACACAGAGAGACATAGACAGAGCCTCAAGGCCCACGGTGACTCTCACGGTGGTACCGGAGAGACCCAGCAAGTCTGGGACAGGGCCGGGCCTCACGTGGACACTCACCCCTACGTAGACACACACAGAGACACACAGAGACACACACACAGACACAGAGACACAGAGAGAGCCTCAAGGCCCACAGTGACTTTCACGGTGGTACCGGAGAGACCCAGCGAGTCTGGGACAGGGCCAGGCCTCACGTGGACACTCACCCCTACGTAGACACACACAGAGACACACAGAGACACACACAGAGACACAGAGACACAGACAGAGCCTCAAGGCCCACGGTGACTCTCACGGTGGTACTGGAGAGACCCAGCGAGTCTGGGACAGGGCCGGGCCTCACGTGGACACTCACCCCTACGTAGACACACACAGAGACACACAAACACACACACATAGACACACACACAGAGACACACAGAGAGAGCCTAAAGGCCCACGGTGACTCTCACGGTGGTACCGGAGAGACCCAGCGAGTCTGGGACAGGGCCGGGCCTCACGTGGACACTCACCCCTACGTAGACACACACAGAGACACACACACAGACTCACACAGAGACACACACACAGAGACACACAGAGACACAGACAGAGCCTCAAGGCCCACGGTGACTCTCACGGTGGTACCGGAGAGACCCAGCGAGTCTGGGACAGGGCCAGGCCTCACGTGGACACTCACCCCTACGTAGACACACACAGAGACACACACACAGACTCACACAGAGACACACACACAGAGACACACAGAGACACAGACAGAGCCTCAAGGCCCACGGTGACTCTCACGGTGGTACCGGAGAGACCCAGCAAGTCTGGGACAGGGCCGGGCCTCACGTGGACACTCACCCCTACGTAGACACACACAGAGACACACAGAGACACACAGAGAGACACACACACAGAGACATACACAGAGACACAGAGACACACACACAGAGACACAGAGACACAGACAGAGGCTCAAGGCCCACGGTGACTCTCACGGTGGTACCGGAGAGACCCAGCGAGTCTGGGACAGGGCCGGGCCTCACGTGGACACTCACCCCTACGTAGACACACACAGAGACACACACACAGAGACACACAGAGACACACACACAGAGACACAGAGACAGAGAGACACAGATAGAGCCTCAAGGCCCACGGTGACTCTCACGGTGGTACCGGAGAGACCCAGCAAGTCTGGGACAGGGCCGGGCCTCACGTGGACATTCACCCCTACGTAGACACACACAGAGACACACAAAGACACACACAGAGACACAGAGACACAGACAGAACCTCAAGGCCCACGGTGACTCTCACGGTGGTACCGGAGAGACCCAGCAAGTCTGGGACAGGGCCGGGCCTCACGTGGACACTCACCCCTACACAGACACACACAGAGACACACAGAGACACACACAGAGACACACAGAGACACACACAGAGACACACACACACAGAGAGACACACAGAGACACAGAGACACACACAGAGACACAGAGAGACACAGACAGAGCCTCAAGGCCCACGGTGACTCTCACGGTGGTACCGGAGAGACCCAGCAAGTCTGGGACAGGGCCGGGCCTCACGTGGACACTCACCCCTACGTAGACACACACAGAGACACACAGAGACACACACAGAGACACACACACAGAGACACAGACAGAGACACAGAGACAGAGAGACACAGACAGAGCCTCAAGGCCCACGGTGACTCTCACGGTGGTACCGGAGAGACCCAGCAAGTCTGGGACAGGGCCTCACGTGGACACTCACCCCTACGTAGACACACACAGAGACACAGAGACACAGACACAGAGACACAGAGACACACACAGAGACACACACACAGAGACACAGACAGAGCCTCAAGGCCCACAGTGACTCTCACGGTGGTACCAGAGAGACCCAGCGAGTCTGGGACAGGGCCGGGCCTGACGTGGACACTCACCCCTACGTAGACACACACAGAGACACACAGAGACACACACAGAGACACACACAGAGACACAGACAGAGACACAGAGACAGAGAGACACAGACACAGCCTCAAGGCCCACGGTGACTCTCACGGTGGTACCGGAGAGACCCAGCAAGTCTGGGACAGGGCCGGGCCTCACGTGGAAACTCACCCCTACGTAGACACACACACAGAGACACAGAGACACACACACAGAGACACACAGACAGAGCCTCAAGGCCCACGGTGACTCTCACGGTGGTACCGGAGAGACCCAGCGAGTCTGGAACAGGGCCGGGCCTCACGTGGACACTCACCCCTACGTAGACACACACAGAGAGACAGATAGACACAGAGACACAGAGACAGAGAGACACAGACAGAGCCTCAAGGCCCACGGTGACTCTCACGGTGGTACCGGAGAGACCCAGCGAGTCTGGGACAGGGCCGGGCCTCATGTGGACACTCACCCCTACGTAGACACACACAGACAGACACAGAGACACACACAGAGACACACACAGAGACACAGAGAGACACAGACAGAGCCTCAAGGCCCACGGTGACTCTCACGGTGGTACCAGAGAGACCCAGCAAGTCTGGGACAGGGCCGGGCCTCACGTGGACACTCACCCCTACGTAGACACAGAGACATAGAGACACACACACAGAGACACAGACACACACACAGAGACACACACAGAGAGACACAGACAGAGCCTCAAGGCCCACAGTGACTCTCACGGTGGTACCGGAGAGACCCAGCGAGTCTGGGACAGGGCCGGGCCTCACGTGGACACTCACCCCTACGTAGACATACACAGAGACACAGAGACACAAAGACACACACAGAGACACAGAGAGACACACACAGAGACACAGAGACACAGACAGAGCCTCAAGGCCCACGGTGACTCTCACGGTGGTACCGGAGAGACCCAGAAAGTCTGGGACAGGGCCGGGCCTCACGTGGACACTCACCCCTACGTAGACACACACAGAGACACACAGAGACACACACACACACACAGAGAGACACAGAGACACACACACACAGAGACACAGAGACAGAGAGACACAGATAGAGCCTCAAGGCCCACGGTGACTCTCACAGTGGTACCGGAGAGACCCAGCAAGTCTGGGACAGGGCCGGGCCTCACGTGGACACTCACCCCTACGTAGACACAGAGACACACACACAGAGACACAGACACACACACAGAGAGACACAGAGAGACACACAGACAGAGCCTCAAGGCCCACGGTGACTCTCACGGTGGTACCGGAGAGACCCAGCGAGTCTGGGACAGGGCCGGGCCTCACGTGGACACTCACCCCTACGTAGACACACACAGAGACACACACACAGAGACACACACACAGAGACACAGAAACACAGAGACACAGACAGAGCCTCAAGGCCCACGGTGACTCTCACGGTGGTACCGGAGAGACCCAGCGAGTCTGGGACAGGGCCGGGCCTCACGTGGACACTCACCCCTACGTAGACACACACAGAGACACAGAGACACACACAGAGACACACAGAGACACACACACAGAGACACACACACAGAGAGACACAGACAGAGCCTCAAGGCCCACGGTGACTCTCACGGTGGTACCGGAGAGACCCAGCGAGTCTGGGACAGGGCCGGGCCTCACGTGGACACTCACCCCTACGTAGACACAGAGACACAGAGACACAGACACACACACAGAGACACACAGAGAGACACAGAGAGACACAGACAGAGCCTCAAGGCCCACGGTGACTCTCACGGTGGTACCAGAGAGACCCAGCAAGTCTGGGACAGGGCCGGGTCTCACGTGGACACTCACCACTACGTAGACGCAGAGACACACACAGAGACACACACACAGAGACACAGAGACAGAGAGACACAGATAGAGCCTCAAGGCCCACGGTGACTCTCACGGTGGTACCGGAGAGACCCAGCAAGTCTGGGACAGGGCCGGGCCTCACGTGGACACTCACCCCTACACAGACACACACAGAGACACACAGAGACACACACAGAGACACACACACAGAGACACAGAGACAGAGAGACACAGATAGAGCCTCAAGGTCCACAGTGACTCTCACGGTGGTACCGGAGAGACCCAGCAAGTCTGGGACAGGGCCGGGCCTCACGTGGACACTCACCCCTACGTAGACACACACAGAGAGACACAGAGACACACACACAGACACAGAGACACACACAGACAGAGCCTCAAGGCCCACGGTGACTCTCACGGTGGTACCGGAGAGACCCAGCGAGTCTGGGACAGGGCCGGGCCTCACGTGGACACTCACCCCTACGTAGACAAACACAGAGAGACACACACACAGAGACACACACACAGAGACACACACACAGAGACACACAGAGACACACAGACAGAGCCTCAAGGCCCACAGTGACTCTCACGGTGGTACCGGAGAGACCCAGCAAGTCTGGGACAGGGCCGGGCCTCACGTGGACACTCACCCCTACGTAGACACACACAGAGACACAGAGACACACAGAGAGAGACACACACAGAGACACACAGAGACACAGACAGAGCCTCAAGGCCCACGGTGACTCTCACGGTGGTACCAGAGAGACCCAGCAAGTCTGGGACAGGGCCGGGCCTCACGTGGACACTCACCCCTACGTAGACACAGAGACACAGACACACACACACATACACAGACACACAGAGAGACACAGAGACACAGACACACACAGAGACACACACAGAGACACACACAGAGACACACAGAGAGACACAGAGATACAGAGAGACACAGAGAGACACAGAGACATAGAGACACACACACAGATAGACACAGAGACACACACACAGAGACACACAGACACACACAGAGACACACACACAGAGAGACACACACACAGAGACACACAGACAGACACAGAGACACACAGATAGACACACACACAGAGACACACAGAGACAGATAGACACACAGAGACACACAGAGACACAGAGATACACAGACACAGACACACACACACACACAGAGACACAGAGACACACACAGAGACACACACAGAGACACACACACACAGACACAGAGAGAGCCTCAAGGCCCACAGTGACTCTCACGGTGGTACCAGAGAGACCCAGCGAGTCTGGGACAGGGCCGGGTCTCACGTGGACACTCACCCCTATGTAGACACACACAGAGACACACAGAGAGACACAGAGAGACACACAGACAGAGCCTCAAGGCCCACGGTGACTCTCACGGTGGTACCGGAGAGACCCAGCGAGTCTGGGACAGGGCCGGGCCTCACGTGGACACTCACCCCTACGTAGACACACACAGAGACACAGAGACACACACAGAGACACACAGAGACACACACACAGAGACACACACACAGAGAGACACAGACAGAGCCTCAAGGCCCACGGTGACTCTCACGGTGGTACCGGAGAGACCCAGCGAGTCTGGGACAGGGCCGGGCCTCACGTGGACACTCACCCCTACGTAGACACAGAGACACAGAGACACAGACACACACACAGAGACACACAGAGAGACACAGAGAGACACAGACAGAGCCTCAAGGCCCACGGTGACTCTCACGGTGGTACCAGAGAGACCCAGCAAGTCTGGGACAGGGCCGGGTCTCACGTGGACACTCACCCCTACGTAGACACAGAGACACACACAGAGACACACACACAGAGACACAGAGACAGAGAGACACAGATAGAGCCTCAAGTCCCACGGTGACTCTCACGGTGGTACCGGAGAGACCCAGCAAGTCTGGGACAGGGCCGGGCCTCACGTGGACACTCACCCCTACACAGACACACACAGAGACACACAGAGACACACACAGAGACACACACACAGAGACACAGAGACAGAGAGACACAGATAGAGCCTCAAGGCCCACAGTGACTCTCACGGTGGTACCGGAGAGACCCAGCAAGTCTGGGACAGGGCCGGGCCTCACGTGGACACTCACCCCTACGTAGACACACACAGAGAGACACAGAGACACACACAGAGACACAGACACAGAGACACACACAGACAGAGCCTCAAGGCCCACGGTGACTCTCACGGTGGTACCGGAGAGACCCAGCGAGTCTGGGACAGGGCCGGGCCTCACGTGGACACTCACCCCTACGTAGACACACACAGAGAGACACAGAGACACACACACAGAGACACACACACAGAGACACACACACAGAGACACACAGAGACACACAGACAGAGCCTCAAGGCCCACAGTGACTCTCACGGTGGTACCGGAGAGACCCAGCAAGTCTGGGACAGGGCCGGGCCTCACGTGGACACTCACCCCTACGTAGACACACACAGAGACACAGAGACACACAGAGAGAGACACACACAGAGACACACAGAGACACAGACAGAGCCTCAAGGCCCACGGTGACTCTCACGGTGGTACCGGAGAGACCCAGCAAGTCTGGGACAGGGCCGGGCCTCACGTGGACACTCACCCCTACGTAGACACAGAGACACAGACACACACACACATACACAGACACACAGAGAGACACAGAGACACAGACACACACAGAGACACACACAGAGACACACACAGAGACACACAGAGAGACACAGAGATACAGAGAGACACAGAGAGACACAGAGACATAGAGACACACACACAGATAGACACAGAGACACACACACAGAGACACACAGACACACACAGAGACACACACACAGAGAGACACACACACAGAGACACACAGACAGACACAGAGACACACAGATAGACACACACACAGAGACACA
Organism: Petromyzon marinus; assembly: GCF_048934315.1. Taxonomy (NCBI): domain Eukaryota; kingdom Metazoa; phylum Chordata; class Hyperoartia; order Petromyzontiformes; family Petromyzontidae; genus Petromyzon; species Petromyzon marinus. Next base: position 190,794 of record NW_027423546.1, read on the forward strand.
CAGAGACAGATAGACACACAGAGACACACAGAGACACAGAGATACACAGACACAGACACACACACACACAGAGACACAGAGACACACACAGAGACACACACAGAGACACACACACACAGACACAGAGAGAGCCTCAAGGCCCACAGTGACTCTCACGGTGGTACCAGAGAGACCCAGCGAGTCTGGGACAGGGCCGGGTCTCACGTGGACACTCACCCCTACGTAGACACACACAGAGACACACAGAGAGACACAGAGAGACACAGACAGAGCCTCAAGGCCCACGGTGACTCTCACGGTGGTACCAGAGAGACCCAGCAAGTCTGGGACAGGGCCGGGTCTCACGTGGACACTCACCCCTACGTAGACACAGAGACACACACAGAGACACACACAGAGACACAGAGACAGAGAGACACAGATAGAGCCTCAAGGCCCACGGTGACTCTCACGGTGGTACCGGAGAGACCCAGCAAGTCTGGGACAGGGCCGGGCCTCACGTGGACACTCACCCCTACACAGACACACACAGAGACACACAGAGACACACACAGAGACACACACACAGAGACACAGAGACAGAGAGACACAGATAGAGCCTCAAGGCCCACAGTGACTCTCACGGTGGTACCGGAGAGACCCAGCAAGTCTGGGACAGGGCCGGGCCTCACGTGGACACTCACCCCTACGTAGACACACACAGAGAGACACAGAGACACACACACAGACACAGAGACACACACAGACAGAGCCTCAAGGCCCACGGTGACTCTCACGGTGGTACCGGAGAGACCCAGCGAGTCTGGGACAGGGCCGGGCCTCACGTGAACACTCACCCCTACGTAGACACACACAGAGAGACACAGAGACACACACACAGAGACACACACACAGAGACACACACACAGAGACACACAGAGACACACAGACAGAGCCTCAAGGCCCACAGTGACTCTCACGGTGGTACCGGAGAGACCCAGCAAGTCTGGGACAGGGCCGGGCCTCACGTGGACAGTCACCCCTACGTAGACACACACAGAGACACAGAGACACACAGAGAGAGACACACACAGAGACACACAGAGACACAGACAGAGCCTCAAGGCCCACGGTGACTCTCACGGTGGTACCGGAGAGACCCAGCAAGTCTGGGACAGGGCCGGGCCTCACGTGGACACTCACCCCTACGTAGACACAGAGACACAGACACACACACACATACACAGACACACAGAGAGACACAGAGACACAGACACACACAGAGACACACACAGAGACACACACAGAGACACACAGAGAGACACAGAGATACAGAGAGACACAGAGAGACACAGAGACATAGAGACACACACACAGATAGACACAGAGACACACACACAGAGACACACAGACACACACACACAGAGAGACACACACACAGAGACACACAGACAGACACAGAGACACACAGATAGACACACACACAGAGACACACAGAGACAGATAGACACACAGAGACACACAGAGACACAGAGATACACAGACACAGACACACACACACAGAGACACAGAGACACACACAGAGACACACACAGAGACACACACACAGACACAGAGAGAGCCTCAAGGCCCACAGTGACTCTCACGGTGGTACCAGAGAGACCCAGCGAGTCTGGGACAGGGCCGGGTCTCACGTGGACACTCACCCCTACGTAGACACAGAGACACACACAGAGACACACACACAGAGACACAGAGACAGAGAGACACAGATAGAGCCTCAAGGCCCACGGTGACTCTCACGGTGGTACCGTAGAGACCCAGCAAGTCTGGGACAGGGCCGGGCCTCACGTGGACACTCACCCCTACACAGACACACACAGAGACACACAGAGACACACACAGAGACACACACACAGAGACACAGAGACAGAGAGACACAGATAGAGCCTCAAGGCCCACAGTGACTCTCACGGTGGTACCGGAGAGACCCAGCAAGTCTGGGACAGGGCCGGGCCTCACGTGGACACTCACCCCTACGTAGACACACACAGAGAGACACAGAGACACACACACAGACACAGAGACACACACAGACAGAGCCTCAAGGCCCATGGTGACTCTCACGGTGGTACCGGAGAGACCCAGCGAGTCTGGGACAGGGCCGGGCCTCACGTGGACACTCACCCCTACGTAGACACACACAGAGAGACACAGAGACACACACACAGAGACACACACACAGAGACACACACACAGAGACACACAGAGACACACAGACAGAGCCTCAAGGCCCACAGTGACTCTCACGGTGGTACCGGAGAGACCCAGCAAGTCTGGGACAGGGCCGGGCCTCACGTGGACACTCACCCCTACGTAGACACACACAGAGACACAGAGACACACAGAGAGAGACACACACAGAGACACACAGAGACACAGACAGAGCCTCAAGGCCCACGGTGACTCTCACGGTGGTACCGGAGAGACCCAGCAAGTCTGGGACAGGGCCGGGCCTCACGTGGACACTCACCCCTACGTGGACACAGAGACACAGACACACACACACATACACAGACACACAGAGAGACACAGAGACACAGACACACACAGAGACACACACAGAGACACACACAGAGACACACAGAGAGACACAGAGATACAGAGAGACACAGAGAGACACAGAGACATAGAGACACACACACAGATAGACACAGAGACACACACACAGAGACACACAGACACACACAGAGACACACACACAGAGAGACACACACACAGAGACACACAGACAGACACAGAGACACACAGATAGACACACACACAGAGACACACAGAGACAGATAGACACACAGAGACACACAGAGACACAGAGATACACAGACACAGACACACACACACACACAGAGACACAGAGACACACACAGAGACACACACAGAGACACACACACACAGACACAGAGAGAGCCTCAAGGCCCACAGTGACTCTCACGGTGGTACCAGAGAGACCCAGCGAGTCTGGGACAGGGCCGGGTCTCACGTGGACACTCACCCCTACGTAGACACACACAGAGACACACAGAGAGACACAGAGAGACACAGACAGAGCCTCAAGGCCCACAGTGACTCTCACGGTGGTACCAGAGAGACCCAGCAAGTCTGGGACAGGGCCGGGTCTCACGTGGACACTCACCCCTACGTAGACACAGAGACACACACAGAGACACACACACAGAGACACAGAGACAGAGAGACACAGATAGAGCCTCAAGGCCCACGGTGACTCTCACGGTGGTACCGGAGAGACCCAGCAAGTCTGGGACAGGGCCGGGCCTCACGTGGACACTCACCCCTACACAGACACACACAGAGACACACAGAGACACACACAGAGACACACACACAGAGACACAGAGACTGAGAGACACAGATAGAGCCTCAAGGCCCACAGTGACTCTCACGGTGGTACCGGAGAGACCCAGCAAGTCTGGGACAGGGCCGGGCCTCACGTGGACACTCACCCCTACGTAGACACACACAGAGAGACACAGAGACACACACACAGACACAGAGACACACACAGACAGAGCCTCAAGGCCCACGGTGACTCTCACGGTGGTACCGGAGAGACCCAGCGAGTCTGGGACAGGGCCGGGCCTCACGTGGACACTCACCCCTACGTAGACACACACAGAGAGACACAGAGACACACACACAGAGACACACACACAGAGACACACACACAGAGACACACAGAGACACACAGACAGAGCCTCAAGGCCCACAGTGACTCTCACGGTGGTACCGGAGAGACCCAGCAAGTCTGGGACAGGGCCGGGCCTCACGTGGACAGTCACCCCTACGTAGACACACACAGAGACACAGAGACACACAGAGAGAGACACACACAGAGACACACAGAGACACAGACAGAGCCTCAAGGCCCACGGTGACTCTCACGGTGGTACCGGAGAGACCCAGCAAGTCTGGGACAGGGCCGGGCCTCACGTGGACACTCACCCCTACGTAGACACAGAGACACAGACACACACACACATACACAGACACACAGAGAGATACAGAGACACAGACACACACAGAGACACACACAGAGACACACACAGAGACACACAGAGAGACACAGAGATACAGAGAGACACAGAGAGACACAGAGACATAGAGACACACACACAGATAGACACAGAGACACACACACAGAGACACACAGACACACACAGAGACACACACACAGAGAGACACACACACAGAGACACACAGACAGACACAGAGACACACAGATAGACACACACACAGAGACACACAGAGACAGATAGACACACAGAGATACACAGAGACACAGAGATACACAGACACAGACACACACACACAGAGACACAGAGACACACACAGAGACACACACAGAGACACACAGACACAGAGAGAGCCTCAAGGCCCACAGTGACTCTCACGGTGGTACCAGAGAGACCCAGCGAGTCTGGGACAGGGCCGGGTCTCACGTGGACACTCACCCCTACGTAGACACAGAGACACACACAGAGACACACACACAGAGACACAGAGACAGAGAGACACAGATAGAGCCTCAAGGCCCACGGTGACTCTCACGGTGGTACCGGAGAGACCCAGCAAGTCTGGGACAGGGCCGGGCCTCACGTGGACACTCACCCCTACACAGACACACACAGAGACACACAGAGACACACACAGAGACACACACACAGAGACACAGAGACAGAGAGACACAGATAGAGCCTCAAGGCCCACAGTGACTCTCACGGTGGTACCGGAGAGACCCAGCAAGTCTGGGACAGGGCCGGGCCTCACGTGGACACTCACCCCTACGTAGACACACACAGAGAGACACAGAGACACACACACAGACACAGAGACACACACAGACAGAGCCTCAAGGCCCACGGTGACTCTCACGGTGGTACCGGAGAGACCCAGCGAGTCTGGGACAGGGCCGGGCCTCACGTGGACACTCACCCCTACGTAGACACACACAGAGAGACACAGAGACACACACACAGAGACACACACACAGAGACACACACACAGAGACACACAGAGACACACAGACAGAGCCTCAAGGCCCACAGTGACTCTCACGGTGGTACCGGAGAGACCCAGCAAGTCTGGGACAGGGCCGGGCCTCACGTGGACACTCACCCCTACGTAGACACACACAGAGACACAGAGACACACAGAGAGAGACACACACAGAGACACACAGAGACACAGACAGAGCCTCAAGGCCCACGGTGACTCTCACGGTGGTACCGGAGAGACCCAGCAAGTCTGGGACAGGGCCGGGCCTCACGTGGACACTCACCCCTACGTAGACACAGAGACACAGACACACACACACATACACAGACACACAGAGAGACACAGAGACACAGACACACACAGAGACACACACAGAGACACACACAGAGACACACAGAGAGACACAGAGATACAGGGAGACACAGAGAGACACAGAGACATAGAGACACACACACAGATAGACACAGAGACACACACACAGAGACACACAGACACACACAGAGACACACACACAGAGAGACACACACACACAGACACACAGACAGACACAGAGACACACAGATAGACACACACACAGAGACACACAGAGACAGATAGACACACAGAGACACACAGAGACACAGAGATACACAGACACAGACACACACACACAGAGACACAGAGACACACACAGAGACACACACAGAGACACACACACACAGACACAGAGAGAGCCTCAAGGCCCACAGTGACTCTCACGGTGGTACCAGAGAGACCCAGCAAGTCTCGGTCAGGGCCGGGCCTCACGTGGACACTCACCCCTACGTAGACACACACAGAGACACACAGAGACACACAGAGACACACACACACAGAGACACAGACAGAGCCTCAAGGCCCACGGTGACTCTCACGGTGGTACCAGAGAGACCCAGCAAGTCTGGGACAGGGCCGGGCCTCACGTGGACACTCACCCCTACGTAGACACAGAGACACAGAGACACACACAGAGAGACACAGAGAGACACACAGACAGAGCCTCAAGGCCCACGGTGACTCTCACGGTGGTACCGGAGAGACCCAGCAAGTCTGGGACAGGGCCGGGCCTCACGTGGACACTCACCCCTACGTAGACACACACAGAGACACACACAGAGACACACACAGAGACACACACACAGAGACACAGAGAGACACACAGACAGAGCCTCAAGGCCCACGGTGACTCTCACGGTGGTACCAGAGAGACCCAGCGAGTCTGGGACAGGGCCGGGCCTCACGTGGACACTCACCCCTACGTAGACACACACAGAGAGACACAGACACAGAGACACACACACAGAGACACACACAGAGAGACACACACAGATACACACAGAGACTCTCCACTCAGTCACCAACAGAGTGGTGAGTGAGTGAGCGAGTTTGAGGCTGAGTGAGTGAGTGGGTGAGTGACTGAGTGAGTGAGTGGGTGAGTGAGTGCGTGGGTGAGTGAGTGCGTGGGTGAGTGAGTGGGTGGGTGAGTGAGTGAGTGGGTGAGTGACTGAGTGAGTGCGTGGGTGAGTGAGTGCGTGGGTGAGTGAGTGGGTGGGTGAGTGAGTGAGTGGGTGAGTGAGTGAGTGGGTGAGTGGGTGGGTGAGTGGGTGAGTGAGTGCGTGGGTGAGTGAGTGCGTGGGTGAGTGAGTGAGTGACTGAGTGGGTGAGTGATTGAGCGGGTGGGTGAGTGAGTTAGTGAGTTAGTGAGTGAGTGACTGAGTGACTGAGTGAGTGACTGAGTTACAGAGTGAGTGGCTGACTGAGTGAGTGAGAGAGTAACTGAGTGACTGAGTGAGTGGCTGACTGAGTGACTGAGTGAGTGAGTGACTGAGTGAGTGGCTGACTTAGTGAGTGAGTGACTGAGTGAATGGCGCTCTGAGTGAGTAACTGAGTGACTGAATGACTGACTGAGTGACTGAGTGAGAGAGTGAGTGAGAGAGTGACTGAGTGAGTGAGTGATTGACTGAGGGGGTGAGTGACTGACTGAGTGAGTGACTGAGTGAGTGACTGAGTGAGTGAGTGACTGAGTGACTGATTGAGAGAGTGACTGAGTAAGTGACTGAGTGAGTGACTGAGTGACTGAGTGAGTGGGTGAGTGAGAGATTGACTGAGTGACGGAGTGAGAGAGTGACTGAGTGAGTAAGTGACTGACTGACTGAGTGAGTGATTGACTGAGTGAGTGACTGACTGATTGAGAGAGTGACTGAGTAAGTGACTGAGTGACTGAGTGAGTGACTGAGTGACTGATTGAGAGAGTGACTGAGTAAGTGACTGAGTGACTGAGTGAGTGACTGAGTGACTGAGTGAGTGGGTGAGTGAGAGAGTGACTGAGTGACGGAGTGAGAGAGTGACTGAGTAAGTGACTGACTGACTGAGTGAGTGATTGACTGAGTGAGTGACTGACTGAGTGAGTGAGTGACTGGCTGAGTGAGTGACTGAGTGACTGAGTGAGTGGGTGAGTGAGAGAGTGACTGAGTGACGGAGTGAGAGAGTGACTGAGTGAGTGACTGAGTGACTGAGTGAGTGGGTGAGTGAGTGACTGACTGAGTGTGAGTGAGTGACTGAGTGAGTGAGTGACTGAGTGAGTGACTGAGTGAGTGAGTGAGTGACTGAGTGAGTGACTGATTGAGAGAGTGACTGAGTGACTGAGTGAGAGAGTGACTGAGTGAGTAAGTGACTGAGTGACTCAGTGAGTGACTGACTGAGTGAGTGATTGATTGAGTGAGTGACTGACTGACTGAGTGACTGACTGACTGAGTGAGTGACTGAGTGAGTGACTGAGTGAGTGCCTGACTGACTGAGTGAGTGACTGACTGAGTGAGTGAGTGACTGAGTGAGTGCCTGACTGACTGAGTGAGTGACTGACTGAGTGAGTGAGTGACTGAGTGAGTGACTGACTGACTGAGTGACTGACTGAGTGACTGACTGACTGAGTGATTGACTGAGTGACTGACTGAGTGACTGACTGACTGAGTGACTGAGTGAGTGAGTGACTGACTGAGTGACTGAGTGAGTGAGAGAGTGACTGGGTGACTGAGTGAGTGACTGACTGAGTGACTGACTGAGTGACTGACTGAGTGAGTGAGTGCGTGACTGACTGAGTGAGTGACTGACTGACTGACTGAGTGAGTGAGTGACTGACTGAGTGACCGACTGACTGAGTGACTGACTGAGTGACTGACTGAGTGACTGACTGAGTGAGTGACTGACTGAGTGACTGACTGACTGACTGAGTGAGTGAGTGAGTGACTGACTGACTGACTGAGTGACTGACTGAGTGACTGACTGAATGACTGACTGACTGACTGAGTGAGTGAGTGCCTGACTGACTGAGTGAGTGACTGACTGAGTGACTGAGTGAGTGAGTGACTGATTTAAGGCCGAGTGGACCTAGCGGGAGGACGCACCTCGCAGTACGGAGGCGTAGGCGGGGTGGTCCTCCATGTCACCCTGCAGCCACGCACTGTACACACTGTACACAGTGTACACACACAGTGTCACACACACATAGTGTACACACAGTGTACACACACACAGCTACACACATACACAGGTACACACACAGTGTACACACACACAGTGTACACACACGCACTGTACACACCGTACACACTGTACACACACTGTACACACAGTATACACTGTACACACACAGTGTACACACACAGTGTGCACGTACAGTGTACACGTACAGTGTACACGTACACACAGTGTACACACACACACAGGTACACACACAGTGTACACACACACAGTGTACACACACACACAGTGTACACACACACAGGTACACACAGTGTACACACACACACAGTGTACACACAGTGTATATACACACACAGTCTATACACACATACATAGTGTATACAACAACAACAACCGCCATTCGCCACTAAGCTGGTACCGGTCATCGGCAAGTCCACTCAGCTCCACGTCCTCCTGTACGGAGGAGCTCACCGATGGGACCTTGCCCAGACCTTTCAAGGATTTGCGAGCTCCTCACAGGATCCAGCCTGGTTAAACCCAGGATGGATCGTAGGCAACCGATGAAAAGATATTGCCGCTCGACTGATTCGGAGTGAGACCTCTGCTGTTAAACTGGAGCCAGTCATAAGCACACTGCCCAGGTATGGGAAACTCTCCACTCTCTCCACAACTGCCCCATCACCGATTGGGAGTTGTGGGGGTGGAGTGTCCGATGGTACAAAATACCCAGGCAGGTGCTTAGTTTTGGTGGGGCTGATGGTAAGGCCCCACCTCTTAGTGGCACGCTCCAGTCTCAGCAGCAGCGTCTCCAACTCCTCCTCTGACTGAGCAGCTATTACCAAATCATCAGCATACATAACGTGGTTGAGCAATAGGGAGCCATCCCTTGACCGCACCCGGGCATCGATCAGCCTCCCAATATATCTGTAACAAATGGAGACTCCCCCGGTACAGCTATTGAAGGCTTCACGAACTACGTGGTCAAAATAGATGTTAAATAATGTGGGAGCCAGAGGACATCCCTGTCGCACCCCAAGGTGTACAGGGAATGGCTCTGACTCCAGGCCACGTAGTTTTACCCGGGCCCGCTCACCATCATGAAGGTCCTTAATGATCGTGAGCAGAGGGTCAGGGACTCCAAAAGCATGAAGAACAACCCAGAGCCCATGCCTACTGATGGTATTATAGGCCTTGACCAGGTCAATAAAGCAGAGATGTAGGTCTAGTTGGAATTCCCTACACCTCTGCTGTAGCAGACGGACAGAAAATATGGCATCTGTGCAGGACCGCTCTTTCCTGAAACCGCATTGGGGCTCCGCAAGCCTCTCCTCAGCGTGCCTGGCAAGGCGATGCTGAATAATCCTTGCCAGGACCTTTCCCGGCACACTGAGGAGTGAGATGCCCCTGTAGTTGTTACAGTCTGTGCGGTCCCCCTTCTTAAAGAGGGGGACCACCAGGGCATCCTTCCAATCCTGCGGAACCCGTCCAGTGGTCCAGACTGTTGTTATGATGTCATATAGGGCAGTCTGTGCACAAACGTCGCCCTCCCTCAGCATTTCGCTTGGGTGATCATCTCTGCCCGCTGCCTTTCCTGGTCTCAGAGTCCGGATCGCCTTCAGTACTTGACACACACACACACACAGGTACACACACACACAGGTACACACACCCACACACAGTGTACACACACACAGGTACAGACACACACACAGGTACACATACACAGGTACACACACAGGTACCCACACACAGGTACACATACACAGGTACACACACAGGTACACACACACACAGGTACACACACACACAGGTACACACACACAGAGGTACACACACACACAGGTACACACACACAGGTATACACACACTTAGGTACACACACACACAGGTACACACACAGGTACACACACACACATACACACAGGTACACACAGGTACACACACAAGTACACACACACAGGTACACACACACAGGTACACACACACAGGGACACACACACAGGTACACACACACACAGGTACACGCACAGTATGCACACACACACAGGTACACACACACACACAGGTAAACACACACAGGTACACACACAGGTATACACACACAGGTACACGCACAGTATACACACACAGGTACACACACACAGGTACACACAAGTACACACACACACAGGTACACACACAGGTACACACACACAGGTACACACACACAGGTACACGCACAGTATACACACACAGGTACACACACACAGGTACAAACAAGTACACACACAGGTACACACACACAGGTACACACACACAGGTACACACACGTACACACACACACAGGTACACACACACAAGTACACACACACACAAAGGTACACACACACACAAGTACACACACAGAGGTACACACACACACAGGTACACACACACACAGGTACACACACACAGGTACACACACACAGTGTACACACACACACAGGTACACACACACAGTGTACACACACACACAGGTACACACACACACAGTCTACACACACACAGTGTACACACACACAAGTACACACACACAGTATACACACAGGTACACACACACAGGTACACACACACAGGTACACACACCCACACACAGTGTACACACACACAGGTACAGACACACACACAGGTACACATACACAGGTACACACACAGGTACCCACACACAGGTACACATGCACAGGTACACACACAGGTACACACACACAGGTACACACACACAGAGGTACACACACACAGGTACACACACACAGGTACACACACGTACACACACACACAGGTACACACACACACTTAGGTACACACACACACAGGTACACACACAGGTACACACACACATACACACAGGTACACACAGGTACACACACAAGTACACACACACAGGTACACACACACAGGTACACACACAGGGACACACACACAGGTACACACACACACACAGGTACACTCACAGTATGCACACACACAGGTACACACACACACACACAGGTACACACACACAGGTACACACACACAGGTACACACACACAGGTACACACACAGGTACACACACGTACACACACACACAGGTACACACACAAGTACACACACAGGTACACACACAGGTACAAACACACACAAAGGTACACACACACACAAGTACACACACAGAGGTACACACACAGGTACACACACACAGGTACACACACAGGTACACACACAGGTACACACACACAGGTACACACACAGTATACACACAGGTACACACACACAGGTACACACACACAGGCACACACACACACACAGGTACACACACACAGTCTACACACACACAGTGTACACACACACGCAAGTACACACACACAGGTACACACACACAGGTACACACACAGTATACACACAGGTACACACACACAGGTACACACACACAGGCACACACACACACAGGTACACACACACAGTGTACACACACACAGGTACACACACAGTATATACACACACAGTGTACACACACAGGTACACACACACACAGGTACACACACACAGTGTACACACACACACAGGTACACACACACACAGTCTACACACACACAGTGTACACACACACAAGTACACACACACAGGTACACACACAGGTACACACACACACAGGTACACACACACACAGTATACACACAGGTACACACACAGAGGTACACACAAGTACACACACACACAGTGTACACAGACACACACACACAGTGACACACACAACAACAACAACCGCCATTCGCCACTAAGTGGCGGTGACGTCACCACGACGCTTGTGCCAGGCTATGTGCACCCTGAGGCCACGTGAAGTATACTCACACAGGTACACACACAGTGTACTCACATACAGGTACACACACACAGTGTACACACACACACACAGTGTACACACACACACAGGTACACACACACAGTGTACACACACAGTGTACACACACACACAGTGTACACACACACAGATACACACACACAGTACACACAGTGTACACACACACACGTACTCACACACAGTGTACTCACACACAGGTACACACACAGTGTACACACACACAGTATATACACACAGGTACGTACACACACACACAGGTACACACACAGTACACACAGTGTACACACACACAGTGTACACACACAGTGTACTCACACACAGTACACACACACACAGGTACACACACAGTGTACACACACACAGTGTACACACACACACAGGTACGTACACACACACACAGGTACACACACAGTGTACTCACACACAGTGTACACACACACAGTGTACACTCACACACACACAGGTACGTACACACACAGGTACACACACACAGGTACACACACAGTGTACACACACACAGGTACACACACACAGGTACACACACAGGTACACACACACAGGTACACACACACAGGTACACACACACAGTGTACTCACAGCGGCGCGTAGCTGTACAGGTGGAAAATTCAGGAAGTAATAGCCCTGGTGAGCGGATAACAGACTCACACACCCACTCACACACTCACACAGGTACACACGCGTACACACACACACTCACACACACACTCACACACCCACTCACACACACAGGTACACACACGTACACACACACACAGTGACTCACACACCCACTCACACACCCACTCACACACTCACACAGGTACACACACGTGCACACACAGTGACTCACACACCCACTCACACACACACTCACACACCCACTCACACACTCACACAGGTACACACACGTACACACACACACGGTGACTCACACACCCACTCACACACCCACTCACACACACACTCACACACCCACTCACACACCCACTCACACACACACTCACACACACACTCACACATCCACTCACACACACACTCACACACCCACTCACACACCCACGCACACACTCACACAGGTACACACACGTACACACACACACAGTGACTCACACACCCACTCACACACCCACTCACACACTCACACAGGTACACACACGTGCACACACAGTGACTCACACACCCACTCACACACACACTCACACACCCACTCACACACTCACACAGGTACACACACGTACACACACACACGGTGACTCACACACCCACTCACACACCCACTCACACACACACTCACACACCCACTCACACACCCACTCACACACACACTCACACACACACTCACACATCCACTCACACACACACTCACACACCCACTCACACACCCACGCACACACTCACACAGGTACACACACGTACACACACACACAGTGACTCACACACCCACTCACACACACACTCACACACCCACTCACACACCCACTCACACACCCACTCACAGACACACTCACACACCCACACACACTCACACATCCACTCACACACACACTCACACACCCACTCACACACACACTCACACACCCACTCACACACCCACGCACACACTCACACAGGTACACACACGTACACACACACAGTGACTCACACACCCACTCACACACACACTCACACACCCACTCACACACCCACTCACACACACACTCACACATCCACTCACACACACACTCACACACCCAACCCACGCACACACTCACACAGGTACACACACGTACACACACACACACAGTGACTCACACACCTACTCACACACACACTCACACACCCACTCACACACCCACTCACACACACAGTGACTCACACACCCACTCACCCACCCACTCACTCACCCACCCACCCACTAACGCACTCACTCACTCACCTACTCACCCACTCACTCACCCACCCACTCACCAACTCACTCACTCACCCAATCACTCACCCACTCACTCACCCACTCACTCACTCACCCACTTACTCAGTGACTCAGACACCCACCCACACACCCACCCACTCACTCACCCACTCACTCAACCAGCCACACAGCCACTCACATACTCACTCACTCACCCACTCACTCACACACCCACCCACACACTCACTCACTCACCCACCCACCCACTCACGCACTCACCAACTCACTCACTCACCCACCCACTCACACACCCACCCACTCACACACTCACTCACCCACCCACTCACTCACCTACTCACCCACCCACTCACCCACCCACTCACTAACTCACTCACCCACTCACCCACCCACTCACTCACCCACCCACTCACACACCCACTCACTCACCCACTCACTCACTCACCCACTCACCCACTCACTCACCCACTCACTCACTCACCGACTCACTCACTACTCACTCACCCACCCACCCAACCACTCACTCACTCACCGACTCACTCAATACTCACTCACTCACCGACCCACTCACTCACCCACCCACCCACTCACCAACTCACTCACCCACCCACTCACTCACCCACCCACTCACTCACCTACTCACCCACTCACTCACCCACCCACTCACCCAATCACTCAGCCACTCACTCACCCACCCACCCACTCACCAACTCACTCACCCACTCACTCACCCACTCACTCACTCACCGACTCACTCACCCACTCACCCACTCACTCACCCACTCACTCACTCACCTACCCACCCACTCACTCACCCACCCACTCACTCACCGACTCACTCAATACTCACTCACTACTCACCGACTCACTCACTACTCACTCACCCACTCACTCACTTACTCACCCACCCACCCACCCATTCACTCACCCACTCACTCACCCATTCACTCACTCACCCACTCACTCACCCACTTACTCACCCACTCACTCACCCACTCACTCACCCACTCACCCACTCACTCACCCACTCACTCACTCACCCACTCACTCACCCACTCACTCACCGACTCACTCACTAGTCACTCACCCACCCAACCACCCACTCACTCACCCACCCACCCAACCATCCACTCACTCACCCACCCACTCACTCACCCACTCACTCACCCACCCACTCACCCACCCACTCACTTACTCACTCATCCACTCACTCACCCACTTACTCACCCACTCACTCAGTCACATTATACTTGAGTGAGGCCTTCACAGCTTTCCCGCTAAGAGCACTTGCCCCTAACGTCTGTTAAGGCTACACGGGGCATCTTTATCTTAGTCTATGGGTGTGTCTCTGTGTGTGACTGTGTGTGTGTCTGTGTGCCTGTTTCTCTGTGTGTATGTCTGTGTGTGTGTCTGTGTGTGTGTGTGTCTGTGTGTGACTGTGTGTGTGTGTGTCTCTGTGCGTGTGTCTGTATGTGTCTGTGTGTGTGTGTCTCTGTGTGTGTGTCTGTGTGCCTGTTTCTCTGTGTGTGTGTGTCTGTATGTGTCTGTGTGTTTCTGTGTGTGCCTGTGTCTGGCTGTGTGTGTGTCTGTGTCTCTGTGTCTCTGTCTCTGTGTGTGTCTGTGTGTCTGTGTGTGTGTGCGTCTGTGTGCGTGTGTCTGTGTGTGTGTCTGTGTGTGTGTCTATGTGTGTGTCTGTGTGTGTGTCTCTGTGTGTGTCTGTGTTTGTGTGTCTCTGTGTGTGGCTGTGTGTGTGTGTTTGTGTGTGTCTGTCTGTGTGTCTGTGTGTGTGTGTGTCTGTGTGTCATTGTGTGTCTCTGTGTGTCTCTGTGTGTGTGTCTGTGTGTGTGTCTGTGTGTGTCTGAGATCCATAGAGACCCACACAGAGATACGTAGAGATACATAGAGACCCACACAGAGATACAGAGACCCATAGAGACACATAGAGACCCACACAGACATACATACAGAGAGACCCATAGAGATACATAGAGACCCATAGAGACCCATAGAGACTCATAGAGATACAGAGAGACCCACACAGAGATACATAGAGATACATAGAGATACACAGAGACCCATAGAGATACACAGAGACTCATAGAGATACACAGAGACTCATAGAGATACACAGAGACCCAGAGACCCACAGAGACCCATAGAGACCCATAGAGAGACACAGAGACTCATAGAGACACACAGAGACCCACACAGAGACCCATAGAGATACACAGAGACACACAGAGACCCATAGAGACACACAGAGACCCACACAGAGACCCATAGAGATACACAGAGACTCATAGAGATACACAGAGACCCATAGAGACCCATAGAGATACACAGAGACCCATAGAGACCCATAGAGATACACAGAGTCTCATAGAGACCCATAGAGACCCATAGAGATACACAGAGACCCATAGAGACTCATAGAGACACACAGAGACTCATAGAGACCCACAGAGACACACAGAGAGACACACAGAGACCCACAGAGACCCACAGAGACCCATAGAGACTCATAGAGACACACAGAGACTCATAGAGATACACAGAGACCCACAGAGATCCACAGCGATACACAGAGACCCATAGAGACCCATAGAGACCCACAGAGACCCACAGAGACCCATAGAGATACACAGAGACACACAGAGACCCATAGAGACAGAGACCCACAGAGACCCATAGAGACACACAGAGACCCATAGAGACCCATAGAGATACACAGAGACTCACAGAGACCCATAGAGACTCATAGAGACCCATAGAGACCCACACAGAGACCCATAGAGATACACAGAGACCCATAGAGACTCATAGAGACCCACACAGAGACCCATAGAGATACACAGAGACCCATAGAGATACACAGAGACTCATAGAGACCCACAGAGACTCACAGAGACCCACAGAGACCATAGAGATACATAGAGACCCACAGAGACACACAGAGACCCATAGAGATACACAGAGACCCATAGAGACACACAGAGACCCACAGCGATACACAGAGACTCATAGAGACCCATAGAGACCCATAGAGAGACACAGAGACTCATAGAGACCCATATACATACACAGAGACCCATAGAGACACACAGAGACCCACACAAAGACCCATAGAGATACACAGAGACTCATAGAGATACACAGAGACCCATAGAGAACCATAGAGATACACAGAGTCTCATAGAAACCCATAGAGACACACAGAGACCCATAGAGATACATAGAGACCCATAGAGACTCATAGAGACACACAGAGACTCATAGAGACCCACAGAGACACACAGAGAGACACACAGAGAGACACACAGAGACCCATAGAGATACACATAGACCATAGAGACACACAGAGACCCATAGAGATACACAGAGACCCATAGAGACCCATAGAGATACACAGAGACCCATAGAGACCCATAGAGATACACAGAGACCCATAGAGACCCACACAGAGACCCATAGAGATACACAGAGACTCATAGAGACCCATAGAGACCCATAGAGACACACAGAGACTCATAGAGACCCATAGAGACCCACAGACACCCGTAGAGATACACAGAGACCCATAGAGATACACAGAGACCCATATAGATACATAGAGACCCATAGAGATACATAGAGACCCATAGAGATACACAGAGACTCATAGAGACACACAGAGACTCATAGACACCCACAGAGACTCATAGAGATACATAGAGACCCATAGAGATACACAGAGACTCATAGAGACCCACAGAGACTCATAGAGACACACAGAGACCCATAGCGATACACAGAGACCCATAGAGATACACAGAGACCCATTGAGACACACAGAGACTCATAGAGACCCATAGAGACCCATAGAGACCCATAGAGATACACAGAGACACATAGAGACCCATAGAGATACATAGAGACACATAGAGACCCATAGAGATACACAGAGACCCATAGAGACCCACACAGAGACCCATAGAGACCCATAGAGATACACAGAGACTCATAGACACTCACAGAGACTCATAGAGGGACACAGAGACCCATAGAGATACACAGAGACCCATAGAGACCTATAGAGATACATAGAGATACATAGAGACCCATGGAGACCCACACAGAGACCCATAGAGACCCACAGAGATGGAGTACAAAGTAAACACGCATTAACAGAGGAACGAGCGCGATGACGTCATGTAACCTGATAGTCGATGACGCCACGGGCCAGTTGTCCTCTGCGCAAACGGTCAGGTCGAGCGCGTCACCGGCAAAAATCCGCATAAATTATGTTAACGCTTAATTATATTCATTTTGCCCGGGCAATATTTAACGCATAAATTATGACTCTCAATGTGCCCGCCCACGATACATAAATTATGTTAATTTAGTTTGTGTGGTTTGGTTATTTCCTACATAAATTATGTCAATCAGTCTCTGTGGGGCGTGGTTAGATGCTGATGACTTTGCCCTTTGGACCGGCAAAAGGGAGCTTTGAGTGCACAGGTGAGAGAGTGTACAGGTGAGTGTACAGGTGAGTGAGTGAGTGTACAGGTGAGTGTACAGGTGAGTGTACAGGTGAGTGAGTGTACAGGTGAGTGTGCAGGTGAGTGTGTGTACAGGTGAGTGTGCAGGTGAGTGAGTGTACAGGTGAGTGAGTGAGTGTACAGGTGAGTGTGCAGGTGAGTGAGTGAGTGTACAGGTGAGTGTGCAGGTGAGTGAGTGTACAGGTGAGTGAGTGAGTGTACAGGTGAGTGTGCAGGTGAGTGAGTGTACAGGTGAGTGAGTGAGTGAGTGCACAGGTGAGTGAGTGAGTGAGTGTACAGGTGAGTGTACAGGTGAGTGAGTGAGTGTACAGGTGAGTGTACAGGTGAGTGAGTGTACAGGTGAGTGTACAGGTGAGTGTACAGGTGAGTGAGTGTACAGGTGAGTGTACAGGTGAGTGAGTGAGTGTACAGGTGAGTGTACAGGTGAGTGAGTGTACAGGTGAGTGTACAGGTGAGTGAGTGTACAGGTGAGTGTACAGGTGAGTGAGTGTGTGAGTGAGTTAGTGTGTAGGTGAATGTACAGGTGAGTGAGTGTAGAGGTGAGTGTACAGGTGAGTGTACAGGTGAGTGAGTGAGTGAGTGTACAGGTGAGTGTACAGGTGAGTGTACAGGTTAGTGAGTGTACAGGTGAGTGTACAGGTGAGTGAGTGAGGGTACAGGTGAGTGTACAGGTGAGTGAGTGTACAGGTGAGTGTACAGGTGAGTGAGTGTACAGGTGAGTGTACAGGTGAGTGAGTGTACAGGTGAGTGAGTGTACAGGTGAGTGAGTGTACAGGTGAGTGTACAGGTGAGTGAGTGTACAGGTGAGTGTACAGGTGAGTGTACAGGTGAGTGAGTGTACAGTTGAGTAAGTGTACAGGTGAGTGAGTGAGTGTACAGGTGAGTGAGTGAGTGTACAGGTGAGTGAGTGTACAGGTGAGTGTACAGGTGAGTGAGTGAGTGTACAGGTGAGTGTACAGGTGAGTGAGTGAGTGTACAGGTGAGTGAGTGAGTGTACAGGTGAGTGAGTGTACAGGTGAGTGAGTGAGTGTACAGGTGAGTGAGTGTACAGGTGAGTGAGTGTACAGGTGAGTGTACAGGTGAGTGAGTGTGTGTACAGGTGAGTGTAGAGGTGAGTGAGTGTACAGGTGAGTGAGTGAGGGTACAGGTGAGTGAGTGAGTGTACAGGTAAGTGAGTGAGTGTACAGGTGAGTGTACAGGTGAGTGTACAGGTGAGTGTACAGGTGAGTGAGTGTACAGGTGAGTGTACAGGTGAGTGAGTGTACAGGTGAGTGTACAGGTGAGTGAGTGAGTGTACAGGTGAGTGTACAGGTGAGTGTACAGGTGAGTGAGTGTACAGGTGAGTGAGTGTACAGGTGAGTGAGTGAGTGAGTGTACAGGTGAGTGAGTGAGTGTACAGGTGAGTGAGTGAGTGTACAGGTGAGTGTACAGGTGAGTGAGTGAGTGTACAGGTGAGTGAGTGTACAGGTGAGTGAGTGAGTGAGTGTACAGGTGAGTGAGTGAGTGTACAGGTGAGTGTACAGGTGAGTGAGTGAGTGTACAGGTGAGTGAGTGAGTGTACAGGTGAGTGTACAGGTGAGTGAGTGTACAGGTGAGTGAGTGAGTGAGTGTACAGGTGAGTGAGTGAGTGAGTGAGTGTACAGGTGAGTGAGTGAGTGTACAGGTGAGTGAGTGTACAGGTGAGTGTACAGGTGAGTGAGTGAGTGTACAGGTGAGTGTACAGGTGAGTGAGTGAGTGTACAGGTGAGTGAGTGAGTGTACAGGTGAGTGAGTGTACAGGTGAGTGAGTGAGTGTACAGGTGAGTGAGTGTACAGGTGAGTGAGTGTACAGGTGAGTGTACAGGTGAGTGAGTGTGTGTACAGGTGAGTGTAGAGGTGAGTGAGTGTACAGGTGAGTGAGTGAGGGTACAGGTGAGTGAGTGAGTGTACAGGTAAGTGAGTGAGTGTACAGGTGAGTGTACAGGTGAGTGTACAGGTGAGTGAGTGTACAGGTGAGTGTACAGGTGAGTGAGTGTACAGGTGAGTGTACAGGTGAGTGAGTGAGTGTACAGGTGAGTGTACAGGTGAGTGTACAGGTGAGTGAGTGTACAGGTGAGTGAGTGTACAGGTGAGTGAGTGAGTGAGTGTACAGGTGAGTGAGTGAGTGTACAGGTGAGTGAGTGAGTGAGTGTACAGGTGAGTGTACAGGTGAGTGAGTGAGTGTACAGGTGAGTGAGTGTACAGGTGAGTGAGTGAGTGAGTGTACAGGTGAGTGAGTGAGTGTACAGGTGAGTGTACAGGTGAGTGAGTGAGTGTACAGGTGAGTGAGTGAGTGTACAGGTGAGTGTACAGGTGAGTGAGTGTACAGGTGAGTGAGTGAGTGAGTGTACAGGTGAGTGAGTGAGTGAGTGTACAGGTGAGTGAGTGAGTGTACAGGTGAGTGAGTGTACAGGTGAGTGTATAGGTGAGTGAGTGTACACGTGAGTGAGTGTACAGGTGAGTGTACATGTGAGTGAGTGAGTGTACAGGTGAGTGAGTGTACAGGTGAGTGTACAGGTGAGTGTACAGGTGAGTGAGTGTACAGGTGAGTGTACAGGTGAGTGAGTGTACAGGTGAGTGTACAGGTGAGTGAGTGTACAGGTGAGTGTACAGGTGAGTGAGTGTACAGGTGAGTGAGTGTACAGGTGAGTGTACAGGTGAGTGTACAGGTGAGTGAGTGAGTGTACAGGTGAGTGAGTGAGTGTGTGTACAGGTGAGTGAGTGAGTGTACAGGTGAGTGTGTGTACTGGTGAGTGTACATGTGAATGAGTGTGTGTACAGGTGAGTGATTGTACAGGTGAGTGAGTACAGGTGCGTGTACATGTGAGTGTACAGGTGAGTGAGTGAGTGAGTGTACAGGTGAGTGTACATGTGAGTGTACAGGTGAGTGAGTGAGTGTACAGGTGAGTGGGTGGTGATGATGGTGATGATGGTGGTGGTGATGTTGATGGTGTTGATGTTGATGATGATAGTGATGATGGTGATGGTGTTGATGATCATGGTGATGATGCTAGTGATGTTGTTGATGATGATAGTGATGATGTTGATGGTGATGGTGTTGATGGTGATGATGTTGTTGATGGTGTTGATGTTGATGGTATTGATGGTGGTGATGATGATGATGTTGATTGTGTTGATGGTGATGATGTTGTTGATGATGATGGTGATGTTGTTGATGTTGATGGTGATGTTGAAGTTGTTGTTGTTGATGATGATGTTGTTGGTGATGTTGTTGATGGTGATGATTATGGTGATGTTGTTGATGTTGATGGTTGTGATGTTGATGGTGAGGATGATGATGATGGTGGTGGTGGTGATGGTGGTGGTGATGGTGGTGGTGGTGATGGTGGTGGTGGTGGTGATGGTGGTGGTGGTGGTGATGTTGGTGTTGGTGGTGGTGATGGTGGTGGTGGTGATGTTGGTGGTGGTGGTGGTGGTGTTGTTGATCTTGTTGATGGTGATGGTGCTGGTGATGATGATGATGATGGTGATGTTGTTGGTGATGTTGTTCGTGATGTTGTTGATGTTGTTGATGGTGATGATTGTGATGTTGTTGATGTTGTTGATGATGTTTGTGATGTTGCTGATGATGTTGATGATGTTGTTGTTGATGATGATGATGGTGATGTTGTTGGTGATGTTGTTGATGGTGATGGTGATGTTGTATGTGATGTTGTTGATGTTGTTGATGTTGTTGATGGTGATGGTTGTGATGTTGATGATGGTGATGTTGTTGGTGATGTTGTTGATGTTGATGATGTTAGTGATGTTGTTGGTGATGTTGTTGATGTTGTTGATGGTGATGGTTGTGATGTTGTTGTTGTTGATGATGATGGTGATGATGTTAGTGATGTTGTTGGTGATGTTGTTGATGTTGTTGGTGATGTTGTTGATGTTGTTGATGGTGATGGTTGTGATGTTGTTGTTGATGATGGTGATGCTGGTGATGATGTTAGTGATGTTGTTGATGTTGTTGATAATGTTGATGATGTTGATTTTGTTGGTGGTGATGGTTGTGATGTTGATGTTGTTGGTGATGTTGATGTTGTTGATGGTTGTGATGTTGTTGTTGATGTTGATGATGATGGTTGTAATGTTGTTGTTGATGATGGTGATGATGTTAATGTTGTTGATGTTGATGTTGTTGATGGTGGTGATGATGTTAGTGATGTTGTTGGTGATGTTGTTGTTGATGATGATGATGTTGATGATGTTGTTGATGGTGATGGTTGTGATGTCGTTGTTGATGATGTTATTGATGTTGTTGTTGGTGATGTTGGTGATTTTGTTGGTGATTTTGTTGGTGATGATGTTAATGATGTTGTTGGTGATGTTGATGTTATTGTTGATGATGTTGATGGTGTTGATGATGGTGATGATGTTAGTGATGTTGTTGATGGTGTTGATGTTGTTGATGATGGTGATGGTTGTGATGTTGTTGTTGATGATGATGGTGATGTTGGTGATGTTGTTGATGTGTTGTTGATGTTGTTGATGGTAATGGTTGTGATGTTGTTGTTGTTGATGATGATGGTGTTGTTGGTGATGATGTTGTTGATGTTGTTGATGGTAATGGTTGTGATGTTTTCTCCCCAGCTCCGTGTTGATGTGAAGTCCACAATGGCTATCAGAAGATGCCCCATCACTAATCCCATCACCAAACATCACCACCACACTCCATCAACATCACCATCACCGCTATCATCACCACCACCACGACCACCATCACCACCACTACTATCATCAACATCAACATCATCACCATCACTACCACTACTAACATCACCTTCATCAACACCACCATCACCACCACCTCCATCATCACCACCACCATCATCACCACCACCACCTCCATCATCATCACCACCACCATCACCACCATCATCACCACCACCATCATTACCACCATCATCACCACCACCACCACCATCACCACCATTACCAATATCATCACCACCACCATCACCACCATCATCACCACCACCACCATCACCACCATCATCACCACCACCACCATCACCACCATCATCACCACCACCACCACCATCATCATCATCCATCGAACCTCATCGCCGATTCACGACCACTCTTCATTTGAGAGTGGGGAGACACAGCGGAGACACGTGGAGACTTCTCAGAGACACGGAGAGACAAGGAGACACGTGGACACACAGCAGAGACACGAGGAGACACGGCGGAGACACGTGGACACAGGGGGGAGACACGGGGAGACACGGCAGAGACACGGAGAGACACGGCAGAGACACGGGGAGACCCAGCGGAGACACGTGGACACAGGGGGGAGACACGGGGAGACACAGCGGAGACTTGCGGAGACTTCTCGGAGACACGGGGAGACTTCTCAGAGACACGGAGAGACAAGGAGACACGTGGAGACACGGCGGAGACACGTGGACACAGGGCGGAGACACGGGGAGACAGGGGGGAGACACGGGGAGACTTCTCAGAGACACGGAGAGACATGGCGGAGACACGTGGACACACGGCGGAGACACGGGGAGACAGGGCGGAGACACGTGGACACAGGGCGGAGACACGTGGACACAGGGCGGAGACACGGGGAGACAGGGGAGAGACACGGGGAGACTTCTCAGAGACACGGAGAGACACGGAGACACGGGGAGACACGCCGGAGGCTTGCGGAGACTTCTCGGAGACACGGGGAGACTTCTCAGAGACACGGAGAGACAAGGAGACACGTGGAGACAGGGCGGAGACGCGGGTGGACACAGCGGTAACTTGCGGAGACTTCTCGGAGACACGGGGAGACTTCTCAGAGACACGGAGAGACACGGCGGAGACACGTGGAGACAGGGCGGAGACACGTGGAGACAGGGCGGAGACGCGGGCATGTCCACGCTGGCCTCCAGGCTGGAGGAACTTGCGCGTCTTCTCCGGAAGTCCTGGCAGGGCATCCCGTCCGAGAATCTCACGTCCGGGAATCCAACGTCCGGGAATCTCACGTCCCGGATGGAATCCCGTGGGGATCCAGGATCGCAGGTGGGATCTTGGCGTCGTCGAACCGAGGAGGAGGAGGATGAGGAGGAGGAGGAGGTGGATGAGGATGAGGAGGATGAGGAGGAGGAGGAGGAGGGGGAGGAGGAGGAGGAGGAGGATGAGGAAGGGTTTCCGGGAGTTTTGGGATCAGATATTGTAGATGCTGGGATCGTGAGACCAGAGATGGAACATTCCGGAAACGTGAGACCAGAGGTGGAACATTCCGGGACCGTGAGACCAGAGATGGAATATTCTGGGATTGTGAGATCAAAGATGGAATATTCCGGGACCGTGAGACCAATGGTGGAATATTCTGGGACCGTGAAATCAGAGATGGAACATTCCGGAATCGTGAGATCAAAGATGGAACATTCCGGAATCGTGAAACCAGAGATGGAACATTCCGGGACCGTGAGACCAGTGGTGGAATATTCCGGGACCGTGAAACCAGAGGTGGAATATTCTGGGACCGTGAGGTTAGAGATGGAACATTCCGGTAACGTGAGACCAGAGATGGAATTTTCCGGTAACGTGAGACCAGAGATGGAAATTTCCGGTAACGTGAGACCAGAGATGGAACATTCCGGTAACGTGAGACCAGAGATGGAACATTCCGGTAACGTGACACCAGAGATGGAAATTTCCGGGACCGTGAGATCAAAGATGGAACATTCCGGTAACGTGAGACCAGAGATGGAACATTCCAGGACCGTGAGACCAGAGATGGAACATTCCAGGACCGTGAGACCAGAGATGGAACATTCCGAGACCGTGAGACCAGTGATGGAACATTCCGGTAACGTGACACCAGTGATGGAACATTCCGGTAACGTGAGACCAGTGATGGAACATTCCGGTAACATGAGACCAGAGATGGAATATTCCGGTAACGTGAGACCAGTGATGGAACATTCCAGTAACGTGAGACCAGAGATGGAATTTTCCGGTAACGTGAGACCAGAGATGGAAATTTCCGGGACCGTGAGACCAGAGATGGAACATTCCGGTAACATGAGACCAGAGATGGAACATTCCGGTAACGTGACACCAGAGATGGAAATTTCCGGGACCGTGAGATCAAAGATGGAATATTCCGTTAACGTGAGACCAGTGGTGGAACATTCCGGGACCGTGAGACCGGCGGAGAGAGACGCCCCGAGTTTTGTAGGGCGGTCGGAAGGCTTCGGAGCCTCCACCACCGCCACCACCTCCACCGCCACCACCACCACCACCACTGCCACCACCACCACCGCCACCACCACCACTGCCACCACCACCGCCACCGCCACCACCACCACCACCACCACCGCCACCGCCACCACCACCACCACCACCACCGCCACCACCACCACCACCACCGCCACCACCACCGCCACCACCACCACCACCACCGCCACCGCCACTACAGCCACCACCACCGCCACCATCATCACTGCCACCACCACCGCCACCGTGCACGGTAGATTGGGAGGGTGGCGGTGGATGTGTTGGCAGTGGTGGTGGTGGTGGTGGCGGCGGCGGCGGTGGTGGTGGTGGTGGTGAATGTGGTGGTGGCAGTGGTGGATGTGTTGGTGGTGGTGGCGATGGTGGTGATGATGGTAGCGGTGGTGAATGGGTTAGTAGTGTTGGTGGTGGCGATGGTGGTGATGATGGTAGCGGTGGTGAATGTGTTAGTAGTGTTGGTGGTGGTGGTGGCGATGGTGGTGATGATGGTAGCGGTGGTGAATGTGTAAGTAGTGTTGGTGGTGGTGGTGGCGATGGTGGTGATGATGGTAGCGGTGGTGAATGTGTTAGTAGTGTTGGTGGTGGCGATGGTGGTGATGATGGTAGCGGTGGTGAATGTGTAAGTAGTGTTGGTGGTGGTGGTGGCGATGGTGGTGGCGATGGTAGCGGTGGTGAATGTGTTAGTAGTGGTGGCGATGGTGGTGGCGATGGTGGTGGTGATGGCGGTAGCGGTGGTGAATGTGTTAGTAGTGTTGGTGGTGGTGGCGATGGTGGTGATGATGGTAGCGGTGGTGAATGTGTTAGTAGTGTTGGTGGTGGCGATGGTGGTGATGATGGTATCGGTGGTGAATGTGTAAGTGGTGTTGGTGGTGGTGGTGGCGATGGTGGTGGTGATGGTAGCGGTGGTGAATGTGTAAGTGGTGTTGGTGGTGGTGGTGGCGATGGTGGTGGTGATGGTAGCGGTGGTGAATGTGTAAGTGGTGTTGGTGGTGGTGGTGGCGATGGTGGTGATGATGGCGGTAGCGGTGGTGAATGTGTTAGTAGTGTTGGTGGTGGCGATGGTGGTGATGATGGTAGCGGTGGTGAATGTGTTAGTAGTGTTGGTGGTGGTGGTGGTGGCGATGGTGGTGGTGATGGTAGCGGTGGTGAATGTGTAAGTAGTGTTGGTGGTGGTGGTGGCGATGGTGGTGGTGATGGTAGCGGTGGTGAATGTGTTAGTAGTGTTGGTGGTGGCGATGGTGGTGATGATGGTAGCGGTGGTGAATGTGTAAGTGATGTTGGTGGTGGTGGTGGTGGTGGCGATGGTGGTAGCGGTGGTGAATGTGTAAGTGGTGTTGGTGGTGGTGGTGGTGGCGATGGTGGTAGCGGTGGTCGTCCGGCAAAATAACCCATGACCTCCTCGTTGGCCCCGGCCGGCAGCGCTGTGGTTGAGCGGTGCCATGGGCGGGAGGGCCGATGTGGACCTCTGGGACGGGTGACCCCTTCCACCTTCAAATAAATGACCAGGATATCACGGGAAAAAAATTAAATATATCAAACGAAGCTTGTGCCTACAGCTCGTGGTGTCGGGGAGGCGGGGTTGGACAGGCGTCTATGACGTCTCCTGGCCAAACCCCAATTGGCGGAGCCAGGAGATTGAATACCTACCCTCGGGGCTACTCCAGAAACAACGAAAAGCCACTACGGGTGGCCACGTGGAATGTTCGAACGCTCGCCGCGGAGGAGAGGCTGCCGCTCCTCTGTCGGGAGCTGGACCGGTACCGCCTGGATCTATGCGGTATTCAGGAGGTCCGGTGGACCGGCTCTGGCTCCTGCCACCATGAGGGGTGGACAGTCCTCTACTCGGGGCAGCAGACTGCCAAACAACAGGGAGTGGCTCTTCTTTTTGAACAAAAGAATGAAGGGGGCGTGGGAGCGTGGCTGTGAGGTGTGGGAAGCTGTAAGCCCTGGGCTACTTTGGGCTCGCCTTCCCATCAACCGGAGGCGAGGAATAGTGGTCGTGGTTACTTATGCCCCCACCGAAGATGAACATCCGTGGAGGGATGCAGGCAAAGCCGATGAGTCAGATGCCTTCTATGACCTCCTGTCACAGGTGCTGGCTAAAGTGGCCCCTCGGGATAGAGTCATCATGTTGGGTGACTTCAATGCCCGAGTTGGTCATGATGCTGGCACCTGGTCTGGAGTGATTGGAGGACATGGGCCAGATCAGCTCAATAACAACGGTAGGAGGCTGCTAGATTTTTGTGCAGCCCATGGGCTTGTAATTACCAACACGCTGTTCCGGCATCGGCGCATCCACACAACATCATGGATGCATGCCGCGTCCAAGCAAGAACATCTGCTGGACTACATAGTGACGGACCAGCGGATGCGAACCCATGTCCTTGACACCAGGACCTACCGTGGAGCTGATCTGCCCTCTGACCATCGACTAGTCATCTGTAAGATGCGCCTGCCATTCTTCCACTCTGGTGGTGGGTGTACACCCAGGACCCCATTCCAACATAAAGTGGCCTGGTCTCAGTTATCTGATGAAAGTTGCAAGCGAGAATTTCATCATCACTTGCGGCTGGGATTGGCATCGTCCCCCACTCCTCCTGATGTCGAGGGTAAATGGGCGAGGTTTAGGACTGTGACTCATGCAGCTGCAATGGCTGCTTTGGGTACGCGGTCCAGACCTCCCCAGAGACCCTGGCTGACAGAGGAGGTGTTCAGGATGGTTGAGAAAAAGCGACAGGCCCACTGTCATCGGCTACAGAATCCCACGTCAGAGAATGAGGAGGCTTACCGCAGCCTTCACTCGGAGGTTCGGAGAGCCGTGAGGCGCTGCAAGGATGGGTGGTGGTCGCGGGTTGCTGAGGAGATTGAGTCTGCCTCAGTGGCCCGTGATCACAAATCTCTATTTAACTCCATCAAAAAAGTAACCTGCAGCGCCACACCTATTACAATGATTAGGGGAAAAAACGGTGATCCAATCTCCGACCCCCAGGAACAGGTTTGCATATTTGTTGAGCATTTCTGTGAGGTCCTGGGGGAGGGGAAATCCCTCAGCCAGGAAAACATCGTGGGACAAAGTGAGGATGACCCTGCTGAGGCTGCGGTGCCTCAAATATTGGAAGAAGTCACCCCTTGTGAGTGGCTGGCTGAAGTGCCATCTGTTGAGGAAGTACTGAAGGCAAACCGGAGTCTGAGACCAGGAAAGGCAGCGGGCAGAGATGATCTCCCAAGTTAAATGCTGAGGGAGGGTGGCGTTTGTGCACAGACTGCCCTATATGACATCATAACAACAGTCTGGACCACTGGACGGGTTCCGCAGGATTGGAAGGATGCCCTGGTGGTCCCCCTCTTTAAGAAGGGGGACCGCACAGACTGTAACAACTACAGGGGTATCTCACTCCTTAAGTGTGCCGGGAAAGGTCCTGGCAAGGATTATTCAACATCGCCTTGCCAGGCACGCTGAGGAGAGGCTTGCGGAGCCCCAATGCAGTTTCAGGAAAGGGCGGTCCTGCACAGATGCCATATTTTCTGTCCGTCTGCTACAGCAGAGGTGTAGGGAATTCCAGCAAGACCTACATCTCTGCTTTATTGACCTGGTCAAGGCCTATGATACCATCAGTAGGCCTGGGCTCTGGGTTGTTCTTCGTGCTTTCGGAGTCCCTGACCCTCTGCTCACGATCATTAAGGACCTTCATGATGGTGAGCGGGCCCGGGTAAAACTACGTGGCCGGGAGTCAGAGCCATTCCCTGTACACCTTGGGGTGTGACAGGGATGTCCTCTGGCTCCCACATTATTTAACATCTATTTTGACCACGTAGTTCGTGAAGCCTTCAATAGTAGTACCGGGGGAATTTCCATCTGGTACAGATACAACGGGAGGCTGATCGATGCCCGGGTGCGGTCAAGGGATGGCTCCCTATTGCTCTACCACGTTATGTATGCTGATGATTTGGTAATAGCTGCTCAGTCAGAGGAGGAGTTGGAGACGCTGCTGCTGAGACTGGAGCGTGCCACTAAGAGATGGGGCCTTACCATCAGCCCCACCAAAACTAAGCACCTGCCTGGGTATTTTGTACCATCGGACACTCCACCCCCAATACTCCCAATCGGTGATGGGGCAGTTGTGGAGAGAGTGGAGAGTTTCCCATACCTGGGCAGTGTGCTTATGACTGGCTCCAGTTTAACAGCAGAGGTCTCACTCCGAATCAGTCGAGCGGCAATATCTTTTCATCGGTTGCGTAACGCTGTGTGGAAGCTACCTGGTCTGTGATGGTTGTGGTGATCGTGGTGATGGTGGTGCTGATGATGGTGCTTATGGTGATGATGATGATGCTGCTGCTGATGATGATAATGATGATGCTGATGATGATGATGATACTGATGATGCTGATGATGATGCTGATGATGCTGATGAAACTGATGATGATGCTGATGCTGCTGATGATGCTGATGATGCTGATGATACTGATGATGATGCTGATGATGATACTGATGATGCTGATGATGATGCTGATGATGCTGATGATGCTGATGATGCTGATGATGATGCTGATGATGATGCTGATGATGCTGATGATGATGCTGATGCTGATGATGCTGCTGATGATGATGCTGATTCTGTGAGGCAGGTGTCAGCTGGTTCATCCCCCTGCATCGCTCAGCGCAGGGAGACTCACAAACTACACTCACATTGCAGGTAGCACCACCATCACCACCATCACAACCACCATCATCATCACCATCACTACACCATCATCACCATCATCATCACCATCACTACACCACCATCATCACCATCACCACTATCATCATCACCATCATCACCATCATCACCATCACTACACCACCATCATCACCATCATCACCATCACTATCATCACCATCATCATCACCACCATCACCACCATCATCAGCATCACCACCATCACCATCATCACCATCATCACCATCGTCATCACCATCACCATCACCACCATCATCACTATCACCACACCACCATCATCACTATCACCATCACCACCATCACCATCACTATCATCACCATCATCACTTCAATATCATCACCATCATCATCACCACCATCATCATCACTATCATCATCATCATCACTATCATCATCATCACCACCATCACCACCATCACCATCATCACCATCATCATCACCATCACTACACCACCACCATCACCACAATCACTACCATCACCATCACCACCATCACAATCACCACCACTACACCACCACCACCACCACCATCACCACCATCACCATCACCACCATCACCACCATCACCACCATCACCACCACCACCATCACCACCATCACCACCACCATCATCAACATCATCACCATCACCACCATCATCATCACCACCACCATCACCACCATCACCACCACCATCACCACCACCACCATCACCACCACCATCACCACCACCATCACCACCACCATCACCACCACCATCACCACCATCATCATCACCACCATCACCACCATCACTATCACTACACCACCACCATCACCACCACCATCACCATCACCTCTCTGTGTCTCTCTAGGTCGGGCTGTCCCTGCGGCGTCCGACGTTCCGGGACGCCTCCTCCCAGCGTCTCCGCTCCCTCCGCCTGCAGCAGCAGCGGCGCCGTGAGAGGTCTCAGTGGTGGATGACGTAGTGGATGACGTAGTGGGTGACGTAGTGAGTGACGTAGTGAGTGAGTGGATGACGTAGTGGGTGACGTAGTGGATGACGTAGTGGGTGACGTCGTGAGTGAGTGGGTGACGTAGTGGGTGACGTAGTGGATGACGTAGTGGATGACGTAGAGGGTGACGTAGTGGGTGACATAGTGAGTGAGTGACGTAGTGAGTGACGTAGTGGGTGACGTAGTGGATGACGTAGTGGATGACGTAGGGAGTGACGTAGTGAGTGACGTAGTAAGTGAGTGAGTTAGTGATGACGTAGTGAGTGACGTAGTGGGTGACGTAGTGAGTGACGTAGTGATTGACGTAGTGAGTGACATAGTGGATGACGCAGTGAGTGACGTAGTGAGTGAGTGAGTGAGTGACGTAGTGAGTGACGTAGTGGATGACGCAGTGGAAGACGTAGTGAGTGACATAGTGGGTGACGTAGTGAGTGACGTAGTGAGTGACGTAGTGAGTGAGTGGGTGACGTAGTGGATGACGTAGTGATTGACGTAGTGGGTGAAGTAGTGGATGGCGTAGTGGATGACGTAGTGAGTGACGTAGTGAGTGAGTGAGTGATGACGTAGTGAGTAACGTAGTGGGTGACATAGTGGATGACGCAGTGAGTGACGTAGTGAGTGACGTAGTGAGTGACGTAGTGAGTGACGTAGTGGATGACGTAGTGGATGACGTAGCGAGTGACGTAGTGAGTGACGTAGTGAGTGACGTAGTGAGTGAGTGGATTACGTAGTGAGTGACGTAGTGAGTGGATGACGTAGTGAGTGACGTAGTGAGTGAGTGAGTGACGTAGTGGGTGACGTAGTGGGTGACGTAGTGGATGACGTAGTGGGTGACGTAGTGGATGACGTAGTGAGTGACGTAGTGGGTGACGTAGTGGATGACGTAGTGG
Source organism: Petromyzon marinus (assembly GCF_048934315.1). NCBI lineage: Eukaryota > Metazoa > Chordata > Hyperoartia > Petromyzontiformes > Petromyzontidae > Petromyzon > Petromyzon marinus. Next base: position 223,492 of record NW_027423546.1, read on the forward strand.
ATGACGTAGTGGGTGACGTAGTGAGTGACGTAGTGGATGACGTAGTGAGTGAGTGATGACGTAGTGAGTAACGTAGTGAGTGACGTAGTGAGTGAGTGAGTGACGTAGTGGATGACATAGTGATTGACATAGTGTGTAAGTGAGTGATGTAGTGAGTGAGTGACGTAGTGAGTGAGGTAGTGAGTGAGTGACGTAGTGGGTGATGTAGTGGGTGAGTGAGTGACGTAGTGAGTGACATAGTGGGTGACGTAGTGGGTGACGTAGTGGATGACGTAGTGAGTGACGTAGTGAGTGACGTAGTGGGTGAGTGAGTGACATAGTGGATGACGTAGTGAGTGATGTAGTCAGTGACGTAGTGAGTGATGTAGTGGATGATGTAGTGAGTGACGTTCTGGGTGAGTGAGTGACGTAGTGGGTGATGTAGTGAGTGACGTAGTCAGTGACGTAGTGAGTGACGTAGTGGATGATGTAGTGAGTGACGTAGTGGGTGACGTAGTGGATGACGTAGTGGATGAGTGAGTGACGTGGTGGGTGACGTAGTGAGTGACGTAGTGAGTGACGTAGTGGGTGAGTGAGTGACGTAGTGAGTGACGTAGTGAGTTACGTAGTGAGTGACGTAGTGGGTGAGTGAGTGACGTAGTGAGTGACGTAGTGGGTGAGCGGGTGACTTAGTGGGTGAGTGGATGAGTGACGTCACTGTTTGTTTACCAGGTCACTGAGGTCAGAAGCCAGGCGAGATCGGAAACCTGTGAGTGATGACATCATCTCCATCATCATCACCATCACTGACATCATCACCATCATCAACTAACATCACTATCATCACTAACATCATCACCATCATCACTAACATCACTAACATCATCACCATCATCACTAACATCACTAACATCATCACCATCATCACTAACATCACAAACATCATCACCATCATCACTAACAACACTAACATCACTCTCATCATCACCATGATCACCATCATCACTAACATCATCACCATCATCACTAACATCACTAACATCACCATCACCACCATCACTAACATCATCACCATCATCACCACCACCACCATCACTAACATCACCATCACCACCATCACTAACATCATCACCATCACCATCATCACCACCACCACCATCACTAACATCACCATCACCACCATCACTAACATCACTAACATCACTACCACCATCACTAACATCACCACCATCACAATCATCACCACCATCAGTAACATTATCACCATCATCATCACCACCATCATCACCACCATCACCATCACCACCATCACCATCATCACTAACATCATCATCACCATCACCACCATCATCATCATCATCACCACCGTCACTAACGTCACCATCACCACCATCACTAACATCATCACCATCATCACCACCATCACTAAAATCACCATCACCACCATCACTAACATCATCACCATCACTAACATCATCACCATCACCACCATCACCACCATCACTAACATCATCACCATCATCACCACCATCACTAACATCATCATCACCATCATCACCAACACCACCACCATCATCACCACCATCACTAATATCATCACCATCATCATCACCACCATCACTAACATCATCACCATCATCACCACCATCACTATCATCATCACCATCATCACCAACACCACCACCATCATCACCACCATCACTAATATCATCACCATCATCATCACCATCATCACTAACATCATCACCATCATCACCACCATCAGTAACATCATCACCATCATCACCAACATCACCATCACTCTCATCATCATCACCACCATTATCACCATCAGCAACACCATCATCATAACAAGTTTGAATAATTTTAATACCTATCAGTTGTAGTGATTGTAATAGTGTAAGTGTGGCTATACCTATCAGTTTTAGTGATTGTAATTGTGTAAGTGTGGCTATACCTATCAGTTGTAGTGATTGTAACTGTATGTCTGGCTATACCTATCAGTTGTAGTGATTGTAACAGTGTATGTCTGGCTATACCTATCAGTTGTAGTGATTTTAATAGTATCAGTTGTAGTGATTGTAATAGTGTACGTGTGGCTATACCTATCAGTAGTAGTGATTGTAATAATGTACGTGTGGCTATACCTATCAGTTGTAGTGATTGTAATAGAGTACGTCTGGCTTTACCTATCAGTTGTAGTGATTGTAATAATGTTTGTGTGGCTATACCTATCAGTTGTAGTGATTGTGATGTCGTTTCAGGTTATCAGAAGATACCTTGGACGACAGGAGTGGGAGTGATGACATCACCATCACCAACATCATCATCACCAACATCACGAACATCACCAACATCACCAAGATCACCATCACTAACACCACCATCACCAACATCACCATCACTAACTTTAACATCAATAATATCACCAACATCACTAACATCACCAACATCACTAACATCACCATCACCAACATCAACATCACTAACACTAACATCACTAGCACTAACATCACCAACATCACCAACATCACCATCACTAACACCACCATCATCACCATCACTAACACCAACACTAACATCACTAACACTAACATCACCATCACTAACACTAACATCACGAACATCACCAACATCACCAAGATCACCATCACTAACTTTAACATCAATAATATCACCAACATCACCAACATCACCATCACTAACATCACCATCATCACCAACATCACCAACACTAACATCACCATCACTAACACTAACATCACCAACATCACCAACATCACCATCACTAACATCACCAACATCACCAACATCACCAACATCACCAACATCACTAACATCACCAACATCACCATCACTAACATCACCAACATCACCATCACTAACACTAACATCACTAACACCAACACTAACATCACCAACATCACCAACATCACCATCACTAACATCACCAACATCACCATCACTAACACCAACATCTACATCACCATCATCACCATCACTAACATCACCAACATCACCAACATCACCATCACTAACATCACCATCACTAACATCACCATCACTAACATCACCATCACCAACATCACCAACATCACCATCACTAACATCACCAACATCACCAACACTAACATCACCAACATCACCAACATCACCATCACTAACATCACCAAGATCACCATCATCACCAACACTAACACTAACATCACCATCACTAACATCACCAACATCACCAACATCACCAACATCACTAACATCACTAACATCACCAACATCACCAACATCACCATCACTAACATCACCAAGATCACCATCACTAACACTAACATCACCATCACTAACATCACCAACATCACCATCACCAACATCACTAACATCACCAACATCACCAACATCACCATCACCAACATCACCAACATCACCATCACTAACATCACCAACATCACCATCATCACCAACACTAACACTAACATCACCATCACTAACATCACTATGACCAACATCACCAACATCACCAACACTAACATCACCAACATCACCATCACCAACATCACCAACATCACCATCACCAACATCACCAACATCACCAACATCACCATCACTAACACCAACAACACTAACATCACCAACATCACTAACATCATCACCATCACTAACATCACCAACATCACCAACACTAACATCACCAACAGCAACATCACCAACATCAACATCACCAACATCACCATCACTAACACCAACATCACCAACATCAACATCACCAACATCATCACTAACACCAACATCACCAACATCACCAACATCACCACCATCATCACCATCACCAACATCACCAACATCACCAACAACACCAACATCACCAACAACACCAACATCACCAACATCATCACCATCACCAACATCACCAACATCACCACCATCATCACCATCACCAACATCACCACCATCACCACCATCATCACCATCACCAACATCACCATCATCATCATCACCAACATCACCAACAACACCATCACCAACATCACTAACATCATCATCATCATCACCAACATCACCAACATCATCACCAACACCAACATCAGCAACATCACCAACATCACTAACATCACTAACATCACCATCATCACCAACACCAACATCACCAACATCACTAACATCACCATCATCACCAACACCAACATCACCAACATCACTAACATCACCATCATCACCAACACCAACATCACCAACATCACTAACATCACCAACATCACCAACATCATCACCAACACCAACATCACCAACATCACCAACATCACCACCATCATTGACATGAACATCATCACCACCACCAGCACCACCAAAGACAAAGCTCTCCCAGGTAGCCTCTAGCAAGAGGCTTTAGGGGCAAGTGCTGCTCACTACACACAGACAAAGCTCCCCCAGGTAGCATCTGACAGGGCTGTAGGGGCAAGTGCTGTTCACTACACACAGACAAAGCTCCCCCTGGTAGCCTCTGACAGGGCTGTAGAGGCAAGTGCTGTTCACTATACACAGACAAAGCTCCCCCAGGTGGCCTCTAACAGGGCTGTAGGGGCAAGTGCTGTTACACAGACAGAGACAAAGCTCCCCCAGGTAGCCTCTGACAAGGCTGTAGGGGCAAGTGCTGTTGGTAGCGAGTAGTAGCGGAAGCGTCTATGAAGGCTACCGGCACTGTGGCTACACAAAGACAAAGATCCCCCGTCTAGCCTTGACAGACTGTAGGGGCAAGTGTTGTAGCGAGTAGCAGCGCTACCTATGAAGGCCGGCATGGTACACGAGGGGGTGGGTGGCCAGCACCACGCCCGACCGCCTTTGTCTCCCCAGTGGCGATGTTTACACACCGCACCAGGTACTCATTTGAGGCTGAGTCGACCTAGGGGAGGCCCGGGACCGGTTCAGATAATCGTCACGCACACTCAAACAATCACTCACCCACTCACTCACCAAATCACCCACTCACTCACCCACTCACTCACTGACCCACTCACTCACTCACCCACTCACTCACTCACCCACTCACTCACTCACGCACTCACTCACTCACCCACTCACTAACCCACTCACCCACTCACTCACCCACTCACTCACTCACCCACTCACTCACTCACCCACTCACTCACTCACCCACTCACTCACTCACCCACTCACTCACCCACTCACTCACCCACTCACTCACTCACCCACTCACCATCACGTGGTGGTGGTGGTTGTAGTAATTTTTTTTATCTATTTTGACGCAAACCGCTAGTGGTTATCGATATTAAACCATGAGTGCTGTTCAGTGGTTCAATAAATAGTCGATGGCTCTCTGTGGTGAGTCTGTGGGTCTCTGTGTGGTGGTGGTGAGTCTGTGGGTCTCTGTGTGATGAGTGTATGGGTCTCTGTGTGGTGGTGGTGAGTCTGTGGGTCTCTGTGGTGAGTCTGTGGGTCTCTGTGTGGTGGTGGTGAGTCTGTGGGTCTCTGTGGTGAGTCTGTGGGTCTCTGTGGTGAGTCTGTGGGTCTCTGTGGTGAGTCTGTGGGTCTATGTGTGGTGGTGATGAGTCTGTGGGTCTCTGTGTGGTGAGTCTGTGGGTCTCTGTGTGGTGGTGAGTCTATGGGTCTCTGTGTGATGAGTCTATGGGTCTCTGTGTGGTGATGGTGAGTCTATGGGTCTCTGTGTGGTGGTGAGTCTATGGGTCTCTGTGTGGTGGTGGTGAGTCTATGGGTCTCTGTGTGGTGAGTCTATGGGTCTCTGTGGTGGTGGTGAGTCTGTGGGTCTCTGTGTGGTGGTGAGTCTATGGGTCTCTGTGTGGTGAGTCTGTGGGTCTCTGTGTGGTGAGTCTACGGGTCTCTGTTTGGTGGTGGTGAGTCTATGGGTCTCTGTGTGGTGAGTCTGTGGGTCTCTGTGTGGTGGTGAGTCTATGGGTCTCTGTGTGGTGAGTCTGTGGGTCTCTGTGTGGTGGTGAGTCTATGGGTCTCTGTGTGATGAGTCTATGGGTCTCTGTGTGGTGATGGTGAGTCTATGGGTCTCTGTGTGGTGGTGAGTCTATGGGTCTCTGTGTGGTGGTGGTGAGTCTATGGGTCTCTGTGTGGTGAGTCTATGGGTCTCTGTGGTGGTGGTGAGTCTGTGGGTCTCTGTGTGGTGGTGAGTCTATGGGTCTCTGTGTGGTGAGTCTGTGGGTCTCTGTGTGGTGAGTCTACGGGTCTCTGTTTGGTGGTGGTGAGTCTATGGGTCTCTGTGTGGTGAGTCTGTAGGTCTCTGTGTGGTGAGTCTATGGGTCTCTGTGTGATGAGTCTGTGGGTCTCTGTGTGATGAGTCTGTGGGTCTCTGTGTGGTGAGTCTGTGGCTCTCTGTGTGGTTAGTCTATGGGTCTCTGTGGTGGTGGTGAGTCTGTGGGTCTCTGTGTGGTGAGTCTGTGGGTCTCTGTGTGATGAGTCTATGGCTCTCTGTGGTGAGTCTGTGGGTCTCTGTGGTGAATCTGTGGGTCTCTGTGTGGTGGTGGTGAGTCTATGAGTCTCTGTGTGGTGATAAGTCTATGGGTCTCTGTGTGGTGGTGGTGAGTCTATGGGTCTCTGTGTGGTGATACGTCTGTGGGTCTCTGTGTGGTGGTGGTGAGTCTATGGGTCTCTGTGTGGTGAGTCTGTGGGTCTCTGTGTGGTGATAAGTCTGTGGGTCTCTGTGTGGTGGCGGTGAGTCTATGGGTCTCTGTGTGGTGATAAGTCTGTGGGTCTCTGTGTGATGGTGGTGAGTCTATGGGTCTCTGTGTGGTGAGTCTGTGGGTCTCTGTGTGGTGGTGGTGAGTCTGTGGGTCTCTGTGTGGTGAGTCTATGGGTCTCTGTGTGGTGAGTCTATGGGACTCTCTGTGGTGAGTCTGTGGGTCTCTGTGTGGTGAATCTGTGGGTCTCTGTGTGGTGAGTCTGTGGGTCCCTGTGTGGTGAGTCTATGGGACTCTCTGTGGTGAGTCTGTGGGTCTCTGTGTGGTGAATCTGTGGGTCTCTGTGTGGTGAGTCTGTGGGTCTCTGTGTGATGAGTCTGTGGGTCTCTGTGTGGTGAGTCTATGGGTCTCTATGTGGTGAGTCTATGGGTCCCTGTGTGGTGAGTGTGTGGGTCTCTGTGTGATGAGTAAATGGGTCTCTGTGTGGTGAGTCTGTGGGTCTCTATGTGGTGAGTCTATGGGTCCCTGTGTGGTGAATCTGTGGGTCTCTGTGTGGTGAGTCTATGGGTCTCTATGTGCTGAGTCTATGGGTCTCTGTGTGATGAGTCTGTGGGTCTCTGTGTGATGAGTTTGTGGGTCTCTGTGTGGTGAGTCTGTGGGTCTCTGTGTGGTGAGTCTATAGGTCTCTGTGTGGTGAGTCTATGGGTCTCTGTGTGGTGAGTCTGTGGGTCTCTGTGTGGTGAGTCTGTGGGTCTCTGTGTGGTGAGTCTGTGGGTCTCTGTGTGGTGAGTCTGTGGGTCTCTGTGTGGTGAGTCTATGGCTCTCTGTGTGGTGAGTCTATGGGTCTCTGTGTGGTGAGTCTATGGGTCTCTGTGTGGTGAGTCTGTGGGTCTCTGTGTGATGAGTCTATGGGTCTCTGTGTGGTGAGTCTATGGCTCTCTGTGTGATGAGACTGTGGGTCTCTGTGTGGTGAGTCTGTGGCTCTTTGTGTGGTGAGTCTGTGGGTCTCTGTGTGATGAGTCTATGGCTCTCTGTGTGATGAGTCTATGGGTTCTAGATTTGAAGCTTTCGTGTCTGCAAGGATCCATACTCTTTGCTCCTATTCGGTAAAGTCACGTAGTAGGTAAAAAAAGCAAAACAACAAAAATCACGACGTTCCGGCCACAACACAAGCGGCCTTCTTCAGGTGAAGGGGAGCGTGCTGTCCAGAGGACAGCGTTGGAGTGAAGAAAGTCCAGCGCAGGTCCTTTTAAGCTGTGTGGGAGGAAACAAAACGCTTTGACAAAGGAACTTGGCATAAAATGACCGAAAAGCACAAGAGGCCCGGCAAGGAGGGGGTGGAGGGGAGTTTACAAATTTTGGTGTTAAGTGAAATGAGCTGCTATGAACTTTTGGTATATCACTGCTTGGATAAATATACCGTATCGTTGAAAATTCGTTGAAATGTTTGGTATGATTTAGAACATCTTTCCAATGGAAAGCAATAAAATAATAAAATATATATTTTAATTCGGTAGGCTCGCATGACATTGACTTCTCCAAGACGGAGGTTCTCTGCAAGCCATCTGGCTACCGTGAGAGATTCGTTCATGAGGCTATCCCACGTGCACAAGCACGGAGACAATTTCAACCGAGAAGATGGATTCTGGGCTTAGCAATCATTGGAAAGATTTGAAGAACCATTTCAGGTCTTAATTGATTGTTCACGCTTACGGTGGCTTTCAGACAGCATACATTAAATTTTCGTCTCCACCCCTCCTCTTTTCAGAACATAGATGGACTCGTCCTTCTAAACAAACTGCCAAATCGCTGCGCGTGGCGCTGATGTTTTTTTTTTTATAAATAAATAAATAACACACCCCGTTTAAAAATAAATAACTTTATGCAAACCGGCACACCTGATGACGACCGTTTGTGTTATGGTCGAAACGTCGTGAGAATTTTTATTGTTTTATATATATTTTATTATTTTTTATTGTTTCCCTTCAACGTGGTGACTTTACCGAAAGAGCTAAGAATATGAATTACTGCAGTCACGAAAGCCTTAAATAAAAAATCTTTCCAATGGTTGCTTAATTTGAAACCATCCTCTCGGTTGAAATTGTGTCCGTGTTTGTAGATCCGGATTGCCTCGTGGACAAATCTCTGATAAAAACCCGTGGGTTTGCAGAGGACCTTGGTATCGGAGAAAACAATATCGTGATCACCCACAGCATTGTAACAGTGATCAGCCGCGGCAGAAGAATTCGTTCTGCCGTGTTTCAAATCTGATTTGTGCTCGCGAATTCGGTCGGAGACATGTCGCTTTGTCTCCCCGATATAGCAATCACCGCAGGTACAACTCAATTTGTAAGTCAGGAATGACATCCTTCACGGATGGGATCAGGTCACGGATTTTGTGTACTGTATTGAACCGGACCAGGATCTTGTGTCTGTTTAGGATTTTGGAGAACTTTTTAGTAACGCCTGCTATATATGGTAGTCTGATGGTTTTGACCGGAGTATCAAGTGGTTGTTTCTGTATGGAGGGAGAGACAGCTTGGCGGATGGTACGGTCAGAGTATCCGTTTCTCTTGAGGGCCAGGTGTACATGTTTTAATTCACTGGCCAGGTGGTGTTGGTCCGAAATGCAATGAGCCCTGTGGTATAACGTTTTGATGAGAGAGTTCTTTTGAGCTGGGTGGTGTTGGTGGGAATCAGGTTTCAAGTAGGAATCTGTGTGGGTGGGTTTCCTGTAGACAGAATGCTCCAGTGAGCCATCAGGTCTCCTCTCAAACAGAACATCTAAGAATGGCAGCTTGCCATCTTTCTCCACTTCCATGGTGAATTTGATGGCGGGATGTCTAGAATTGATGTGGTCTAGGAAAAGATTCAGAGCCGGGAGGCCATGTGGCCAAATGACAAAAGTGTCATCCACATATCTCTTCCACAGGGAAGGTCTGAGGGTGGAAGTCTGGATGGCGTACGATTCAAATTTCTCCATGAAAACATTGGCTATCACTGGTGACGAGGGAGAACCCATGGGGGTAACCCTCATTTTGTTTGTAGAAGGAGCCATTCCAAGTAAAGTAGGTATTGTTGAGGCAGTGCCTAACCAGCGCAGGTGTATCGGGGTCTAGTCCATGTTGGACCAAAATTTTCAATTATTTCAATGGTATCAGGTACTGGGACCTTGGTGAACAGAGAGACCGCATCGAAGCTGACAAGGACATCGTACAACGTCTTTGACCATAGAGACCAATTGGGCCGAGTTAAGTACTGCTGAGGCGGTCTTGCCAGTGAAAGGCGGCAAGGTATCTGACAGAAAACGGGCTAGTCTATAGGTAGGGGAGTTGATCGTGGATACGATGGGTCGTAGTGGAGTGCCTTCTTTATGAATCTTGGGGAGACCATAGGATCTAGGGGGTCTTGCAGCAGAAGGTTTTAAGGAGGGACGTTTAGTTGGGTCGATTAGGGAGGTCGAAATTTGCGATGATCTTGTTGTTTTTTATAGTTGGGCTATTGGTAGGGTCATTTTTAATTTTTTGAGTAACTTCCATCGTTGAGCAGGTTCTGGATTTTGTTGTTGTACGAATCTTTATCCATAATTACAGTAGCGTTGCCTTTGTCGGCTGAGAGGATGACTATATCACTTCTGTTTTTTTTAATTCGCGAGTTCAGAGCGTTCATTTCTGCTGGTGTTGCTAATGGGTTTCTTAGCATTCTTAAGAATAGTGGCTATTTCAGCTCTCGCGACGTATGCTTGGATGTGTCCCACGCCCTTGAGGGCTACATCGACCTGAGAGATGATATCATCTACTGGTACGTGGTTTGGGGTGACAGCAAAAATTGAGCCCCCTAGCCAGTACCGTTTTCAGATTGTCCAGAAATCGGGGTGCTACTCTGATCGATGACGATTTTGTTGACGTCTAGTTTCGTTATACGTGCGACTGGGTTCTCCTTCGATAGGTGGTCGTATTTAGAAATCAGGTTAGCTTTGCATTTGACTGACAGTGAATCGGCAGAGGAAGCAGTCATGTTGTCTACGTGATTCCAATCAGAAGGTGACATTTCTTCGTGCTCACGTTAAATGAGCTTGTAGGAGAGTCCTGTCTAAAGTATCGAGTTCAAATCGGAGTAGCCTTATCCCCTCTGAGATTAAAGATAGGGCTGGCCTTAAACCGAATCTGTTTAGAATTCGGCGGAAGACGCAGCAGCAGCAGTGAGTGTGAGAGTGGCATCCCAAACTCTCACGGTGGTGCTAATGTACTTTTTATTTAAATGCTAATTCTCAGCTTCATGATAAAGGTGTTTTGTGGAGTTAGATCGCCTTGTTTATAAATGTGTGTCGTAACCCTCCACCACCCGACACGGCCAATCAGCAACAACAACAAAAGTATCACTTTGACAAAAGGACGCTCCAGCGCTGTCCTACCAGACGGTCTCGTCCCCTTCACCTGATGAAGGCCGCTTGTGTTGTGGCCGAAACGTCGTGAGAATATTACCGTGTTATTTTATTTTTTTATCAATTCGTCATTTTGTTATCATCCTACGTGGCGGTGACTTTACCGAAAGAACCAAAGCAAGATTGAATCCTTGCGGTCACGGAAGCTTTAAAATCGAAAAGTGAATAGACATAAATAGTTCGCTACTTCAGCCCGCCGGTGTGTGTTGCCGAAGAGTGAATCCACAACATTTACAGGTTTTTTGAGTTGTACCGTGACGTTACCGCTGGTCTAATTGCATCCAGCATCATCGCCGGGCGATCCGCCGGAATGGTAAAAGCTCTCGCTTAGCTCGCCGGTCTTGAGGCCGCGTCGGGTGGTGGAGGGTTACGACGCAATCTATAAATCAACGCGATCTAACTCCGCAAAAAAAAACCTTTATTACGAAGAATATTGGTCGCGAAAGCCTGCTACGTGTTAAAAGTTATTCTAAGCTTGCACACCATTAGATTTAATGCTGATTTCCTTTGTCAAGGCGTTTTTTTGTGCTTTCTGTTTACCCCCTCACAGCCTAAAGGAGGCGACCCGCGCTGGACTTTCTTCACTCCAACGCTGTCCTCTGGACAGCACGGTCCCTTCACCTGATGAAGGCCGCTTGTGTTGTGGCCGGAACGTCGTGATTTTTGTTGTTTTGTTTTTTGTTGTTGTACCTACTACGTGACTTTACCGAATAGGAGCAAAGAGTATGGATCCTTGCAGACACGAAAGCTTCAAATCTAGAAGTGTGGGTAATCTCGTGATGGTTAATCTCAGTTGATTAACTTTGGACCATACCAACTCTGCCGTTCAGCCGGAGGGGTGTTCTAATATCATCTACTGTTAGTATAAAAACATTTAATTAACGTAGATTAACCCGACCTCTTAGTAACTTATAAGAATTTAGAACGACGAATATTGTTTACATTTATTAGATAAGCATTTGTGGGGAAAAATTATATTAGGTTTGGTAGTGTGGTTAATATCATGATGGTTAATCTCAGTTGATTAACTTTGGACCGTACCAACTCTGCCGTTCAGCTGGAGGGGTGTTCTGATATCATCTACTGTTTATATATAAACATTTAATTAACGTAGATTAACCCGACCTCTTAGTAACTTATAACAATTTAGAACGACGAATATTGTTTACATTTATTAGTTAAGCATTTGTGGGGAATTTTTTTATATGAGGTTGGTAGTGTGGTTAATATCATGATGGTTAATCTCAGTTGGTTTCGTCCACCCAACAGCTAGCTTTGGACCGTACCAACTCTGCCGTTCAGCTAGAGGGGTGTTCTAATATCATCTACTGTTTATATATAAACATTTAATTAACGTAGATTAACCCGTCCTCTTGGTAACGTATAACACTTTAGAACGACTAATATTGTTTACATTTATGAGATAAACATTTGTGGGAAAAATTCTATTAGGTTGGTAGTGTGGTTAATATCATGATGGTTGATCTCAGTTGGTTTCGTCCACCCAACTGCTAGCTTTGGACCGTACCAACTCTGCCGTTCAGCTGGAGGGGTGTTCGAATATCATCTGCTGTATATATAAACATTTAATTAACGTAGATTAACCCGTCCTCTTAGTAACTTATATAATTTAAAACGACGAATAGTGTTTACATTTATGAGATAAACATTTGCGGGGAAAAAATTATATTAAGTTGGTAGTGTGGTTAATATCATGATGGTTAATCTCAGTTGGTTTCGTCCACCCAATTGTTAGCTTTGGACCGTAGCAACTCTGCCGTTCAGCTGGAGGGGTGTTCTAATATCATCTACTGTTTATATATAAACATTTAATTAACGTAGATTAACCCGTCCTCTTAGTAACGTATAATAATTTAAAACGACTAATATTGTTTACATTTATGAGATAAACATTTGTGGGGAAAAATTTATATGAGGTTGGCAGTGTGGTTAATATCGTGATGGTTCATCTCAGTTGGTTTCGTCCACCCAACTGCTAGCTTTGGACCGTACCAACTCTGCCGTTAAGCTGGAGGGGTGTTCTAATATCATCTACTGTATATATAAACATTTAATTAACGTAGATTAACCCGACCTCTTAGTAACTTATAATACTTTAGAACGACGGAATATTGTTTACATTTATGAGATAAACATTTGTGGGAAAAAATTATATTAGGTTTGGTAGTGTGGTTAATATCATGATGGTTAATCTCAGTTGGTTTCGTCCAACCATGCTAGTTTCGGACCGTACCAACTCTGCCGTTCAGCTAGGGGGGTGTTCTAATATCATCTACTGTTTATATATAAACATTTAATTAACGTAGATTAACCCGACCTCTTAGTAACTTATAACAATTTAGAACGACGGAATATTGTTTACATTTATGAGATAAACATTTGTGTATGTACGTATGTATGCGTGGTGTGTGTGTGGTGTGTGGTGGTGGTGGTGGGAGGGGTGTACGTGGCGAGTTGGTATCGCCCACAACGCGTCTCGCTTGACCCACGTGTTAGCCGCTAAAAGCGGCAACTGAGTTCACCCTTAACGATTTATCTCCTATCTCATAAAACAAATAAACTCGCTAGGATTACGGCGCCTTTCACGGCGGGTTGGTGGGTGAAGATTCTGAAGGTTTTTGTGCACCGGCAAAAATAAAATGTCGGTCCAGAAGGAGTTGCCGTGGCGTCGGCTTTCTTCGGTCGGCTTCAGCGTCTACAGCGCCCGGGAGATCAGGTCAGGCGAGGCCGAGGCTCCGCTACGGTGTTAGGCCTCGGGTGCGGAGCGCGCTCTTAAAATTAATTTACTAACGCGGGGTGGAGTGGGTGAGTGGGTGGGTGGGTGGAAGAGTGGGTGGGTGGAAGAGTGGGTGGGTGGAAGAGTGGGTGGGTGAGTGGAAGAGTGGGTGGGTGAGTGGAAGAGTGGGTGGGTGAGTGGAAGAGTGGGTGGGTGAGTGGAAGGGTGGATGGGTGAGTGGAAGGGTGGGTGACTGAGTGAGTAGGTGAGTGAGTAGGTGAGTGAGTGAGTGCATGAGTGAGTGAGTGGGTGAGTGAGTGGGTGAGTGAGTGAGTGGGTGGATGGGTGAGTGGGTGGGTGGGTGGATGGGTGAGTGGGTGGGTGGGTGGGTGGAAGAGTGGGTGAGTGGGTGGAAGAGTGGGTGGATGAGTGGAAGGGTGGGTGGGTGAGTGGGTGAGTGGAAGGGTGAGTGGGTGAGTGAGTGAGTGAGTGGGTGGAAGGGTGGGTGAGTGGGTGGGTGGGTGAGTGAGTGGGTGCGTGGTGAGTGAGTGGGTGCGTGGTGAGTGAGTGAGTGGTGGGTGAGTGGTGAGTGAGTGGTGGGTGAGTGGGTGGGTGGGTGAGTGGGTGGGTGAGTGGGTGGGTGGGTGAGTGGGTGGGTGAGTGGGTGGGTGGGTGGGTTAGTGAGTGGGTGGGTGAGTGAGTGAGTGAGTAGGTGAGTGAGTGAGTAGGTGAGTGAGTGGGTGAGTGAGTGGGTGGGTGGGTTAGTGAGTGGGTGGGTGAGTGAGTGAGTGAGTAGGTGAGTGAGTAGGTGAGTGAGTGGGTGAGTGAGTGAGTAGGTGAGTAGGTGAGTGAGTGAGTGAGTAGGTGAGTGAGTGAGTAGGTGAGTGGGTGTATGGGCGACTTATATTGGTTGAGTTTGGAGTATCCCTCCCTCCCCCTCCCCACCTTACAGGGAGCTGAGCGTCAAGGAGGTGACCAGCCCCGTCGTGATGGACGCTCTGGGCAACGCGGCCCCCGATGGCCTCTACGATTCAGCCATGGGGCCCGCTCAGTCAAGGGACGTCTGCTCCACGTGCCGACTGGGATACTCTCACTGCCCCGGCCACCTGGGCCACGTGGAGCTGCCCCTGCCCGTGTACAACCCCCTGTACTTTCACGTGAGTGGTGGTGGTGGGTGGTGGTGGTGGTGGTGGGGAGAGATGGGTGAGTGGATGGGTGAGTGGGTGAGTGAGTGAGTGGGTGGGTGAGTGAGTGGGTGGATGGATGAGTGGGTGAGTGGATGAGTGAGTGAGTGAGTGGGTGAGTGAGTGGGTGAGTGAGTGGGTGAGTGGATGGGTGAGTGAGTGGGTGAGTGGATGGGTGAGTGAGTGGATGGGTGAGTGAGTGGATGGGTGAGTGAGTGGATGGGTGAGTGAGTGAGTGAGTGGGTGAGTGAGTGGGTGGGTGAGTGGGTGAGTGAGTGAGTGGATGGGTGAGTGAGTGGGTGAGTGAATGAGTGAGTGAGTGGGTGAGTGAGTGAGTGGATGGGTGAGTGAGTGGGTGAGTTGAGGGTGAGTGAGTCTGCTCCACGTGCCGACTGGGATACTCTCACTGCCCCGGCCACCTGGGCCACGTGGAGCTGCCCCTGCCCGTGTACAACCCCCTGTACTTTCACGTGAGTGGTGGGGGGTGGTGGAGATGGGGAGAGATGGGTGAGTGGATGGGTGAGTGGGTGGGTGAGTGGGTGAGTGGATGGGTGAGTGGGTGAGTGGATGGGTGAGTGAGTGGGTGGATGGGTGAGTGAGTGGGTGAGTTGAGGGTGAGTGAGTGGATGGGTGAGTGGGTGAGTGGATAGGTGAGTGGGTGAGTGGATGGGTGAGTGAGTGGGTGAGTTGAGGGTGAGTGAGTGGATGGGTGAGTGGGTGGGTGGGTGAGTGAGTGAGTGAGTGGATGGGTGAGTGAGTGAGTGGGTGGGTGAGTGAGTGAGTGGGTGGGTGAGTGAGTGAGTGGGTGGGTGAGTGAGTGAGTGGGTGGGTGAGTGGATGAGTGAGTTGAGGGTGAGTGAGTGAGTGAGTTGAGGGTGAGTGAGTGAGTGAGAGGGTGAGTGAGTGAGTGAGAGGGTGAGTGAGTGAGTGAGTGGGTGAGTGAGTGAGTGAGAGGGTGAGTGAGTGGGTGAGTGAGTTGAGGGTGAGTGAGTCTGCTCCACGTGCCGACTGGGATACTCTCACTGCCCCGGCCACCTGGGCCACGTGGAGCTGCCCCTGCCCGTGTACAACCCCCTGTACTTTCACGTGAGTGGTGGTGGGGGGTGGTGGTGGTGGTGGTGGGGAGAGATGGGTGAGTGGATGGGTGAGTGGGTGAGTGAGTGTGTGGGTGAGTGAGTGGGTGAGTAAGTGAGTGGTTGAGTGGGTGAGTGAGTGAGTGGGTGATTGGATGGGTGAGTGAGTGGGTGAGTTGAGGGTGAGTGAGTGGATGGGTGAGTGAGTGAGTGGGTGAGTGGGTGAGTGAGTGGGTGAGTGAGTGGGTGGGTGAGTGAGTGAGTGGATGGGTGAGTGGATGGGTGAGTGAGTGAGTGAGTGGGTGGGTGAGTGAGTGAGTGGGTGGATGGGTGAGTGGATGGGTGAGTGAGTGAGTGAGTGGGTGGGTGAGTGAGTGAGTGGGTGAGTGGATGAGTGAGTTGAGGGTGAGTGAGTCTGCTCCACGTGCCGACTGGGATACTCTCACTGCCCCGGCCACCTGGGCCACGTGGAGCTGCCCCTGCCCGTGTACAACCCCCTGTACTTTCACGTGAGTGGTGGGGGGTGGTGGAGGTGGTGGGGAGAGATGGGTGAGTGGATGGGTGAGTGGGTGAGTGAGTGTGTGGGTGAGTGAGTGGGTGAGTAAGTGAGTGGTTGAGTGGGTGAGTGAGTGAGTGGGTGATTGGATGGGTGAGTGAGTGGGTGAGTTGAGGGTGAGTGAGTGGATGGGTGAGTGAGTGAGTGGGTGAGTGGGTGAGTGAGTGGGTGAGTGAGTGGGTGGGTGAGTGAGTGAGTGGATGGGTGAGTGGATGGGTGAGTGAGTGAGTGAGTGGGTGGGTGAGTGAGTAAGTGAGTGGATGGGTGAGTGGATGGGTGAGTGAGTGAGTGAGTGGGTGGGTGAGTGAGTGAGTGGGTGGGTGAGTGGATGAGTGAGTTGAGGGTGAGTGAGTCTGCTCCACGTGCCGACTGGGATACTCTCACTGCCCCGGCCACCTGGGCCACGTGGAGCTGCCCCTGCCCGTGTACAACCCCCTGTACTTTCACGTGAGTGGTGGTGGTGGGTGGTGGTGGTGGTGGTGGGGAGAGATGGGTGAGTGGATGGGTGAGTGGGTGAGTGAGTGTGTGGGTGAGTGAGTGGGTGGATGGATGAGTGGGTGAGTGGATGAGTGAGTGAGTGGGTGAGTGAGTGGGTGAGTGAGTGGGTGAGTGGATGGGTGAGTGAGTGGGTGAGTGGATGGTTGAGTGAGTGAGTGAGTGGGTGAGTGGATGGGTGAGTGAGTGGATGGGTGAGTGAGTGAGTGAGTGGGTGAGTGGGTGGGTGGGTGAGTGGGTGAGTGAGTGAGTGGATGGGTGAGTGAGTGGGTGAGTGAATGAGTGAGTGAGTGGGTGAGTGAGTGAGTGGATGGGTGAGTGAGTGGGTGAGTTGAGGGTGAGTGAGTCTGCTCCACGTGCCGACTGGGATACTCTCACTGCCCCGGCCACCTGGGCCACGTGGAGCTGCCCCTGCCCGTGTACAACCCCCTGTACTTTCACGTGAGTGGTGGTGGTGGTGGAGATGGGGAGAGATGGGTGAGTGAGTGAGTGGGTGAGTGGATGAGTGGGTGGGTGAGTGAGTGGGTGGATGGATGAGTGGGTGAGTGGATGAGTGAGTGAGTGGGTGAGTGAGTGGGTGAGTGAGTGGGTGAGTGGATGGGTGAGTGAGTGGGTGAGTGGATGGTTGAGTGAGTGAGTGAGTGGGTGAGTGGATGGGTGAGTGAGTGGATGGGTGAGTGAGTGAGTGAGTGGGTGAGTGGGTGGGTGGGTGAGTGGGTGAGTGAGTGAGTGGATGGGTGAGTGAGTGGGTGAGTGAATGAGTGAGTGAGTGGGTGAGTGAGTGAGTGGATGGGTGAGTGAGTGGGTGAGTTGAGGGTGAGTGAGTCTGCTCCACGTGCCGACTGGGATACTCTCACTGCCCCGGCCACCTGGGCCACGTGGAGCTGCCCCTGCCCGTGTACAACCCCCTGTACTTTCACGTGAGTGGTGGTGGGGGGTGGTGGTGGTGGTGGGGAGAGAGATGGAGAGATGGGGGTGGAGATGGGGGTGGTGGTGGACGGAGAGAGAGATAGATAGAGAGAGATGTACAGAGAGAGATGTATACAGAGAGATAGATACAGAGAGATGTACACAGAGAGATAACCTCCCCATCTCCCCCCTCCCCATCTCCCCCCCCATCTCCTCCCCCCGCTCCAGCTGCTGCACCAGCTGCTGCGAGGCAGTTGCCTGAGCTGCCACCACCTCACGTGCCCACGGGATCAGCTGACCCTGCTGTTGGCACAGATGTGTGCACTTGACTGTGGAGAGGTGGGAGTCACCTACGCCTTGGAAGACCTCCTGAAACAGGTCAGTCACTCAGTCAGTCACTCAGTCAGTCAGTCAGTCACTCAGTCAGTCACTCAGTCAGTCACTCAGTCAGTCAGTTGCTGGCACAGATGTCTGCACTTGACTGTGGAGAGGTGGGAGTCACCTACGCCTTGGAAGACCTCCTGAAACAGGTCAGTCACTCAGTCAGTCACTCGGTCAGTCAGTCAGTCACTCAGTCAGTCACTCAGTCAGTCACTCAGTCAGTCAGTCAGTCACTCAGTCAGTCGCTGGCACAGATGTCTGCACTTGACTGTGGAGAGGTGGGAGTCACCTACGCCTTGGAAGACCTCCTGAAACAGGTACCCGTTCAGTCACCTACTCAGTCACTCAGTCACTCAGTCAGTCACTCAGTCAGTCATTCACTCAGTCAGTCACTCAGTCAGTCAGTCACTCAGTCACTCAGTCAGTCGCTGGTACAGATGTGTGCACTTGACTGTGGAGAGGTGGGAGTCACCTACGCCTTGGAAGACCTCCTGAAGCAGGTCAGTCACTCAGTCAGTCACTCAGTCAGTCACTCAGTCAGTCACTCAGTCAGTCACTCAGTCAGTCAGTCACTCAGTCAGTCAGTCAGTCACTCAGTCAGTTGCTGGCACAGATGTGTGCACTTGACTGTGGAGAGGTGGGAGTCACCTACGCCTTGGAAGACCTCCTGAAGCAGGTCAGTCACTCAGTGACTCAGTCAGTCACTCAGTCAGTCACTCAGTCAGTCACTCAGTCAGTCAGTCACTCAGTCAGTCAGTCAGTCACTCAGTCAGTTGCTGGCACAGATGTGTGCACTTGACTGTGGAGAGGTGGGAGTCACCTACGCCTTGGAAGACCTCCTGAAGCAGGTCAGTCACTCAGTGACTCAGTCAGTCACTCAGTCAGTCACTCAGTCAGTCACTCAGTCAGTCAGTCACTCAGTCAGTCAGTCAGTCACTCAGTCAGTTGCTGGCACAGATGTGTGCACTTGACTGTGGAGAGGTGGGAGTCACCTACGCCTTGGAAGACCTCCTGAAACAGGTACCCGTTCAGTCACTCAGTCAGTCAGTCGCTCAGTCACTCAGTCAGTCACTCAGTCAGTCACTCAGTCAGTCACTCATTCAGTCACTCAGTCAGTCAGTCGCTGGCACAGATGTGTGCACTTGACTGTGGAGAGGTGGGAGTCACCTACGCCTTGGAAAACCTCCTGAAACAGGTCAGTCACTCAGTCAGTCACTCGGTCAGTCAGTCAGTCACTCAGTCAGTCACTCAGTCAGTCACTCAGTCAGTCAGTCAGTCACTCAGTCAGTCGCTGGTACAGATGTCTGCACTTGACTGTGGAGAGGTGGGAGTCACCTACGCCTTGGAAGACCTCCTGAAACAGGTACCCGTTCAGTCACCTACTCAGTCACTCAGTCACTCAGTCACTCAGTCAGTCATTCACTCAGTCAGTCACTCAGTCAGTCAGTCACTCAGTCAGTCACTCAGTCAGTCGCTGGTACAGATGTGTGCACTTGACTGTGGAGAGGTGGGAGTCACCTACGCCTTGGAAGACCTGAAGCAGGTCAGTCACTCAGTCACTCAGTCACTCAGTCAGTCACTCAGTCACTCAGTCACTCAGTCAGTCACTCAGTCAGTCACTCAGTCAGTCACTCAGTCAGTCAGTCGCTGGTACAGATGTGTGCACTTGACTGTGGTGAGGTGGGAGTCACCTACGCCTTGGAAGACCTCCTGAAGCAGGTACCTGCTTAGTCAGTCAGTCAGTCACTCAGTCAGTCAGTCACTCACTCAGTCACTCAGTCAGTCACTCACTCAGTCAGTCAGTCAGTCGCTCGGTCGCTCAGTCAGTCAGTCGCTCAGTCAGTCATTCAGTCACTCAGTCAGTCACTCAGTCATTCGCTGGCACAGATGTGTGCACTTGACTGTGGAGAGGTGGGAGTCACCTACGCCTTGGAAGACCTCCTGAAACAGGTCAGTCACTCAGTCACTCAGTCACTTGGTCAGTCAGTCAGTCAGTCGCTCAGTCAGTCACTCAGTCAGTCACTCAGTCACTCAGTCAGTCACTCAGTCAGTCACTCACTCAGTCAGTCACTCAGTCAGTCACTCAGTCAGTCACTCAGTCAGTCGCTGGTACAGATGTGTGCACTTGACTGTGGAGAGGTGGGAGTCACCTACGCCTTGGAAGACCTCCTGAAGCAGGTACCCGTTCAGTCACTCAGTCAGTCAGTCACTCAGTCAGTCACTCAGTCAGTCAGTCACTCAGTCAGTCACTCAGTCACTCAGTCAGTCAGTCAGTCACTCAGTCAGTCACTCAGTCACTCAGTCAGTCACTCAGTCAGTCACTCAGTCACTCAGTCAGTCACTCAGTCAGTCACTCCGTCAGTCACTCAGTCAGTCGCTGGTACAGATGTGTGCACTTGACTGTGGTGAGGTGGGAGTCACCTACGCCTTGGAAGACCTCCTGAAGCAGGTACCTGTTCAGTCAGTCAGTCAGTCACTCAGTCAGTCACTCAGTCAGTCACTCAGTCGCTCAGTCAGTCACTCAGTCACTCAGTCAGTCACTCAGTCAGTCACTCAGTCAGTCAGTCGCTGGTACAGATGTGTGCACTTGACTGTGGTGAGGTGGGAGTCACCTACGCCTTGGAAGACCTCCTGAAGCAGGTCAGTCACTCAGTCACTCAGTCAGTCAGTCACTCAGTCAGTCAGTCAGTCACTCAGTCAGTCGCTCGGTCACTCAGTCAGTCAGTCAGTCAGTCGCTCAGTCAGTCGCTGGTACAGATGTGTGTACTTGACTGTGGAGAGGTGGGAGTCACCTACACCTTGGAAGACCTCCTGAAACAGGTACCAGTTCAGTCAGTCAGTCAGTCACTTGGTCAGTCAGTCAGTCACTCAGTCACTCAGTCAGTCAGTCGCTTGGTCACTCAGTCAGTCAGTCACTCAGTCACTCAGTCAGTCAGTCGCTGAGTCAGTCAGTCACTCAGTCAGTCACTCAGTCACTCAGTCAGTCAGTCACTCAGTCACTCAGTCAGTCACTCAGTCAGTCAGTCGCTCGCTCAGTCACTTGCTCAGTCACTCGCTCAGTCAGTCACTCAGTCACTCAGTCAGTCAGTCACTCAGTCAGTCGCTGGCACAGATGTGTGCACTTGACTGTGGAGAGGTGGGAGTCACCTACGCCTTGGAAGACCTCCTGAAACAGGTACCTGTTCAGTCAGTCAGTCAGTCAGTCAGTCACTTGGTCAGTCAGTCAGTCAGTCACTCAGTCACTCAGTCAGTCAGTCAGTCGCTCGCTCAGTCACTCACTCAGTCACTCGCTCAGTCAGTCACTCAGTCAGTCACTCAGTCAGTCACTCAGTCGCTCAGTCAGTCACTCAGTCACTCAGTCAGTCACTCAGTCAGTCACTCAGTCAGTCACTCAGTCAGTCAGTCGCTGGTACAGATGTGTGCACTTGACTGTGGTGAGGTGGGAGTCACCTACGCCTTGGAAGACCTCCTGAAGCAGGTCAGTCACTCAGTCACTCAGTCAGTCAGTCACTCAGTCAGTCACTCAGTCAGTCAGTCACTCAGTCAGTCGCTCGGTCACTCAGTCAGTCAGTCAGTCAGTCGCTCAGTCAGTCGCTGGTACAGATGTGTGTACTTGACTGTGGAGAGGTGGGAGTCACCTACACCTTGGAAGACCTCCTGAAACAGGTACCAGTTCAGTCAGTCAGTCAGTCAGTCACTTGGTCAGTCAGTCAGTCACTCAGTCACTCAGTCAGTCAGTCGCTTGGTCACTCAGTCAGTCAGTCAGTCGCTGAGTCAGTCAGTCACTCAGTCAGTCACTCAGTCACTCAGTCAGTCAGTCACTCAGTCACTCAGTCAGTCACTCAGTCAGTCAGTCGCTCGCTCAGTCACTCGCTCAGTCACTCGCTCAGTCAGTCACTCAGTCACTCAGTCAGTTAGTCACTCAGTCAGTCGCTGGCACAGATGTGTGCACTTGACTGTGGAGAGGTGGGAGTCACCTACGCCTTGGAAGACCTCCTGAAACAGGTACCCGTTCAGTCAGTCAGTCAGTCACTTGGTCAGTCAGTCAGTCACTCAGTCACTCAGTCAGTCAGTCGCTCGCTCAGTCACTCGCTCAGTCACTCGCTCAGTCAGTCACTCAGTCAGTCACTCAGTCAGTCGCTCAGTCACTCAGTCAGTCACTCAGTCAGTCAGTCGCTTAGTCAGTCAGTCGCTGGTACAGATGTGTGCACTTGACTGTGGAGAGGTGGGAGTCACCTACGCCTTGGAAGACCTCCTGAAACAGGTCAGTCACTCAGTCACTCAGTCACTCAGTCAGTCAGTCACTCGCTCAGTCGCTCGCTCAGTCAGTCACTCAGTAACTCAGTCAGTCACTCAGTCAGTCAGTCAATCACTCAGTCAGTCGCTTGTTCAGTCGTTCAGTCAGTCAGTCACTCAGTCAGTCAGTCAGTCACTCAGTCAGTCAGTCAGTCAGTCGCTTGGTCAGTCAGTCACTCAGTCAGTCGCTGGTACAGATGTGTGCACTTGACTGTGGTGAGGTGGGAGTCACCTACGCCTTGGAAGACCTCCTGAAGCAGGTACCTGCTTAGTCAGTCACTCAGTCAGTCACTCAGTCACTCAGTCGCTCGGTTGCTCAGTCAGTCACTCACTCAGTCAGTCACTCAGTCAGTCAGTCACTCAGTCAGTCACTCAGTCAGTCGCTGGTACAGATGTGTGCACTTGACTGTGGAGAGGTGGGAGTCACCTACGCCTTGGAAGACCTCCTGAAGCAGGTCAGTCACTCAGTCACTCAGTCAGTCAGTCACTCAGTCAGTCACTCAGTCAGTCACTCAGTCAGTCGCTCGGTCACTCAGTCAGTCAGTCAGTCAGTCGCTCAGTCAGTCGCTGGTACAGATGTGTGTACTTGACTGTGGAGAGGTGGGAGTCACCTACACCTTGGAAGACCTCCTGAAACAGGTACCAGTTCAGTCAGTCAGTCAGTCACTTGGTCAGTCAGTCAGTCAGTCACTCAGTCACTCAGTCAGTCAGTCGCTTGGTCACTCAGTCAGTCAGTCAGTCAGTCGCTGAGTCAGTCAGTCACTCAGTCAGTCACTCAGTCACTCAGTCAGTCAGTCACTCAGTCACTCAGTCAGTCACTCAGTCAGTCAGTCGCTCGCTCAGTCACTCGCTCAGTCACTCGCTCAGTCAGTCACTCAGTCACTCAGTCAGTTAGTCACTCAGTCAGTCGCTGGCACAGATGTGTGCACTTGACTGTGGAGAGGTGGGAGTCACCTACGCCTTGGAAGACCTCCTGAAACAGGTACCCGTTCAGTCAGTCAGTCAGTCACTTGGTCAGTCAGTCAGTCAGTCACTCAGTCACTCAGTCAGTCAGTCAGTCGCTCGCTCAGTCACTCGCTCAGTCACTCGCTCAGTCAGTCACTCAGTCAGTCACTCAGTCAGTTGCTCGGTCACTCAGTCAGTCACTCAGTCAGTCAGTCGCTTAGTCAGTCAGTCGCTGGTACAGATGTGTGCACTTGACTGTGGAGAGGTGGGAGTCACCTACGCCTTGGAAGACCTCCTGAAACAGGTCAGTCACTCAGTCACTCAGTCACTCAGTCAGTCAGTCACTCGCTCAGTCGCTCGCTCAGTCAGTCACTCAGTAACTCAGTCAGTCACTCAGTCAGTCAGTCAATCACTCAGTCAGTCGCTTGTTCAGTCGTTCAGTCAGTCAGTCACTCAGTCAGTCAGTCAGTCAGTCACTCAGTCAGTCAGTCAGTCGCTTGGTCAGTCAGTCACTCAGTCAGTCGCTGGTACAGATGTGTGCACTTGACTGTGGTGAGGTTGGAGTCACCTACGCCTTGGAAGACCTCCTGAAGCAGGTACCTGCTTAGTCAGTCACTCAGTCAGTCACTCAGTCACTCAGTCGCTCGGTTGCTCAGTCAGTCACTCACTCAGTCAGTCACTCAGTCAGTCGCTCAGTCAGTCAGTCGCTTGGTCAGTCAGTCACTCAGTCGCTCAGTCAGTCAGTCAGTCAGTCACTCAGTCACTCAGTTAGTCATTCGCTGAGTCAGTCACTCAGTCACTCAGTCAGTCACTCAGTCAGTCACTCAGTCAGTCAGTCAGTCAGTCGCTGAGTCACTCAGTCAGTCAGTCACTCAGTCAGTCAGTCGCTCGGTCGCTCAGTCAGTCAGTCGCTCGCTCAGTCGCTCGCTCAGTCAGTCACTCAGTCACTCAGTCAGTCAGTCGCTTGGTCAGTCAGTCACTCAGTAAGTCACCCACTCACTCACCGACCCACTCATCACTCACCCACTCACTCACCCACTCACTCACTCACTCACCCACTCACTCACCCACTCACTCACTCACCCACCCACCCACCCACTCACTCACTCACTCACCCACTCACTCACTCACCGACTCACTTACTCACCCACTCACTCACTCACCCACCCACCCACTCACTCACCCACTCACTCACTCACTCACCCACTCACTCACCCACTCACTCACTCACCCACTCACTCACCACCCACTCACTCACCCACTCACCCACTCACCCACTCACTCACCCACCCACCCACTCACCCACCCACCCACTCACCCACCCACTCACTCACTGACCCACCCACTCACCCACTCACTCACCCCCTCACCCACTCACTCACTCACCCACTCACTCACCCACCCACTCACTCACCCACTCACCCACTCACCCACCCACTCACTCACCCACCCACTCACTCACCCACCCACTCACTCACTCACTCACCCACTCACTCACTCACCCACTCACCCACCCACTCACTCACCCACCCACCAACTCACTCACTCACCCACCCACCCACTCACTCACCCACCCACTCACCCACCCACTCACTCACCCACTCACTCACCCACTCACCCACTCACCCACCCACTCACTCACCCACTCACTCACCCACCCACCCACTCACTCACCCACCCACTCACTCACCCACCCACTCACCCACCCACCCACTCACCCATCCACTCACTCACCCACCCACTCACTCACCCACTCACTCACCCACCCACTCACCCACCCACCCACTCACTCACCCACTCACCCACCCACCCACCCACTCACTCACCCACCCACTCACCCACCCACCCACTGACTCACTCACCCACGCACTTACCCACCCACTCACTCACCCATTCACTCACCCACTCACTCACCGACTCACTCACCCACTCACTCACCCACTCACCCACTCACTCACTCACCCACTCACTCACCCACCCACTCACTCACCCACCCACCCACTCACTCACCCACTCACTCACCCACTCACCCACTCACTCACTCACCCACCCACCCACTCACTCACTCACTCACCCACTCACTCACTCACTCACCCACTCACTCACCCACTCACTCACTCACCCACCCACTCACCCACTCACTCACCCCCTCACCCACTCACTCACTCACCCACTCACTCACCCACCCACTCACCCACCCACTCACCCACCCACTCACTCACTCACCCACTCACTCACCCACCCACTCACTCACCCACCCACCCACCCACTCACTCACCCACCCACTCACCCACCCACTCACTCACCCACTCACTCACCCACCCACTCACCCACCCACTCACTCACCCACTCACTCACCCACTCACCCACTCACCCACCCACCCACTCACTCACCCACTCACTCACCCACTCACCCACTCACCCACCCACTCACTCACTCACCCACCCACTCACTCACCCACCCACCCACTCACTCACTCACCCACCCACCCACTCACTCACTCACTCACCCACTCACCCACCCACTCACTCACCCACCCACTCACCCACCCACCCACTCACTCACCCACTCACTCACCCACCCACTCACTCACCCACTCACTCACCCACTCACTCACCCACTCACCCACTCACTCACCCACCCACTCACTCACACACCCACCCACCCACCCACTCACCCACCCACCCACCCACTCACCCACTCATTCACCCACTCACTCACCCACCCACTCACTCACCCACTCACTCACTCACCCACCCACCCATTCACCCACTCACTCACCCACTCACTCACCACTCACCCACCCACTCACTCACTCACCCACTCACTCACCCACCCACTCACCCACCCACTCACTCACTCACACACCCACTCACCCACTCACTCACCACCCACCCACTCACTCACTCACCCACCCACTCACTCACCCACCCACTCACCCACTCACTCACCCACTCACTCACCCACCCACTCACCCACTCACTCACTCACCCACTCACTCACTCACCCACTCACTCACTCACCCACCCACCCACCCACTCACTCACCCACTCACCACCCACCCACTCACTCATCCACTCACTCACCCACTCACTCACCCACCCACTCACCCACTCACCACCCACCCACTCACTCACCCACCCACTCACTCACCCACCCCCCCACTCACCCACCCACCCACTCACCCACCCACTCACCACCCACCCACTCACTCACCCACCCACTCACTCACCCACCCCCCCACTCACCCACCCACTCACTCACCCACCCACTCACCCACTCACTCACTCACTCACCCACTCACTCACCCACCCACTCACCCACTCACTCACTCACTCACCCACTCACCCACCCACCCACCCACCCACTCACCCACCCACCCACCCACTCACCCACCCACCCACCCACTCACTCACCCACTCACCCACTCACTCACCCACCCACCCACCCACCCACTCACTCACTCACCCACCCTCACCCACCCACTCACTCACCACTCACCCTCACCAGATGCTGAGTCACGACGAGGCTGTGCCTGAGGAGGAGGTCCGTAGGCGTCTCAACTCCCTCGTCAACTCCGTCACCTCATCACCATCCTCTAGCAAGCGCAGCAAGGCACATGACGAGGTGGGTGGGTGGGTGAGTGGGTGGGTGGGTGGGTGAGTGGGTGCGTGGGTGGGTGGGTGGGTGAGTGGGTGAGTGCGTGGGTGGGTGGGTGGGTGAGTGGGTGAGTGAGTGAGTGAGTGGGTGAGTGGGTTTGTGAGTGGGTGGGTGAGTGGGTAAGTGAGTGGGTGGGTGAGTGGGTAAGTGAGTGGGTGGGTGAGTGGGTTTGTGAGTGGGTGAGTGAGTGGGTGGGTGGGTGAATTGGTGGGTGGGTGAGTGAGTGAGTGAGTTGGTGAGTGGGTGAGTGAGTGAGTGAGTGGGTGGGTGGGTGAGTGGGTGGGTGAGTGAGTGGGTGGGTGGGTGGGTGGGTGAGTGGGTGGGTGGGTGAGTGAGTGAGTGGGTGGGTGGGTGGGTGAGTGGGTGGGTGAGTGAGTGGGTGAATTGGTGGGTGAGGGGGTGAGTGATGAGACTCTATGCATCTCTACGGGTCTCCATGTATCTCTATGTATATCTATGTGTCTGTGTGTGTGTGTGTGTGTCTGTGTGTGTGTGTGTGTCTGTGTGTGTCTATGTGTGTGTGTCTGTGTGTGAGTGTGTGTGTCTGGCAAAACAACCCCCTACCTCCTCACGGTGCCGGACGGGAAACTCTGTCGTGGACAGTGCTGTGGGGGGAGAGCCAATTCCGATTGGCTCCTCCCCTCATGGCGTCTGTGTCCACCACAGGGGCTAAATGGGGGCTCTGGACGGGTGCGAGGGGCTGGTAACCCCTCCACCTTCAATTAATTACCACGAAACCACGACTGAAATATGTAACTAATAAGCTTGTGCCGGAGTTTGTAACAACTTCAGGGGCATCTCACTCCTCAGTGTCCCGGGAAAGGTCCTGGCAAGGATTATTCAACCATCGCCTTGCCAGGCACGCTGAGGAGAGGCTTGCGGAGCCCCAATGCGGTTTCAGGAAAGGGCGGTCCTGCACAGATGCCATATTTTCTGTCCGTCTGCTACAGCAGAGGTGTAGGGAATTCCAGCAAGACCTACATCTCTGCTTTATTGACCTGGTCAAGGCCTATGATACCATCAGTAGGCCTGGGCTCTGGGTTGTTCTTCGTGCTTTTGGAGTCCCTGACCCTCTGCTCACGATCATTTAGGACCTTCATGATGGTGAGCGGGCCCGGGTAAAACTACGTGGCCGGGAGTCAGAGCCATTCCCTGTACACCTTGGGGTGCGACAGGGATGTCCTCTGGCTCCCACATTATTTAACATCTATTTTGACCACGTAGTTCGTGAAGCCTTCAATAGCTGTACCGGGGGAATCTCCATATGGTACAGATATAATGGGAGGCTGATCGATGCCCGGGTGCGGTCAAGGGATGGCTCCCTATTGCTCAACCACGTTATGTATGCCGATGATTTGGTAATAGCTGCTCATTCAGAGGAGGAGTTGGAGACGCTGCTGCTGAGACTGGAGCGTGCCACTAAGAGATGGGGTCTTACCATCAGCCCCACCAAAACTAAGCACCTGCCTGGGTATTTTGTACCATCGGACACTCCACCCCCACAACTCCCAATCGGTAATGGGGCAGTTGTGGAGAGAGTGGAGAGTTTTCCATACCTGGGCAGTGTGCTTATGACTGGCTCCAGTTTAACAGCAGAGGTCTCACTCCGAATCAGTCTAGCGGTAATATCTTTTCATCGGTTGCTTAACGCTGTGTGGAAGCTACCTGGTCTGTCGCTCCGCACTAAGCTTCAGGTCTTCTCGGCCACGGTCATTCCCTCTCTTCTCTACGCTTGTGAAACGTGGACCCCCCTAATGGAACATCTTCGCCGGTTAGAAACATTTAGGCTGGCCTGCCTACGATCCATCCTAGGTTTAACCAGACTGGATTGTGTGAGGAGCTCACAAATCCTTGAAAGATGTGGGCAAGGTCCCATCGGTGAGCTCCTCCGGCAGGCAAGGCTGCGTTGGCTGGGTCATGTAGCCCGCATGCCCAGCCACCGCATGCCGAAACAGCTTTTGTTCGGCCGGATCGAGGGGGCTAAACGGGCGCGGCACGGGCTAGAGAAGAGATGGAGTGATGTGGTACAGGAGGACGTGGAGCTGAGTGGACTTGCCGATGACCGGTACCAGCGGTGTCAAGATCGGCCTCTGTGGAGGAGGCTTGTGAAGGATGCTACTGGGCAGTTGGAGGCAGTCGCCCTCCAACAACAACGGAGGGCGGAGGAGCGACGCTCAGAACAACGAGCGGAGCGCCGGGTGGCTAAAGCACAGCAGGTTGGCACAGTAGGGGGCACAGGTGGTGCATCAGCCAGTCATCTCAGTCAGTCGACCCGTGGCACCTGGGTCTGCCCCGTGACCTCCTGCCAGCGGGCGTTCGACACTTCACGTGGCCTCAGGGTGCACATAGCCTGGCACAAGCGTCGTGGTGACGTCACCACCACTTAGTGGTGAATGGCGGTTGTTGTTGTGTAGTGTGTGTCTATGTGTCTGTGTGTGTTGTTGTTGTAACAGGTGAAGAATGTGTGTGAGTGTCGCCTGACGCTCCTCACACGCTTCTGGAAGTGTCAGATGAAGTCTCGGCCCTGCAGCCTCTGCAGGTGAGAGCAGCAATAACAACAACAACAATTACAACATCAACAACATCAACAACTTCATCATCAACAACATCAACAACATCATAAACAACAACAATTACAACATCAACAACAACATCAACATCAACAACTTCATCATCAACAACATCAACAACATCATCATCAACAACATCAACAACATCAACATCATCATCAACAACAACATCAACAACATCAACAACAACAACATCATCAGCATCAACAACATCATCATCAACAACATCATCATCAACACCAACAACAACAACATCAACAACATCATCAACATCATCAACAACAACAACTTCATCAACATCATCATCAACAACACCAACATCATCATCAACAACATCAACATCAACAACATCAACATCATCGTCATCATCAACAACACCAACATCATCATCAACAACATCATCATCATCAACAACAACAACAACATCAACATCATCATCATCAACAACACCAACAACAACACCAACAACAACATCATCAACATCATCATCAACAACACCAACATCATAAACAACATCAACAACAACATCATCAACATCAACAACATCATCAACATCAACAACAACATCATCATCATCAACATCATCAACATCAACAACAACATCATCATCAACAACACCAACATCATAAACAACATCAACAACAACATCATCAACATCATCAACAACAACAACATCATCAACATCAACAACAACAACATCATCAACATCAACAACATCAACAACATCATCAACATCAACAACATCAACAACAACATCATCAACATCAACAACAACATCATCATCAACAACACCAACATCATAAACAACATGAACAACAACATCATCAACATCATAAACAACATCAACAACATCAACAACAACATCAACAACATCATCAACAACATCAACATCATCATCAACAACACCATCATCAACAACACCATCATCAACATCAACAACATCATCAACAACATCAACAACAACATCAACAACATCAACAACAACATCATCAACAACAACATCATCAACATCAACAACAACAACATGTCTCTTTTTGTTTGCATTCTGACTGCTTGTGTTGTGGTTATTGCAGACACGATGCCTTGAATAAAGGTGTCAGTTTTTTGTGTGCCAGTTAAAAGGGTAAAACCTATTTCTATAAGAATATTTCAGTTTTGTGTGCCAGTTAAAAGGGTAAAACCTATTTCTATAAGAATATTTCAGTTTTGTGTGCCGGTTAAAAGGGTAAAAACCTATTTCTATAAGAATATTTCAGTTTTGTGTGCCAGTTAAAAGGGTAAAAACCTATTCCTATATCTTGTTACTGGCAAAGGAGAGGTCTCATAATGTAAATGCTCAACCCGAGCCCTCAATAACTCTGATAGTTCGCTGTTTTTTGAGCTGTACGCCTTTTGGCGTCTTCTGGTCCAACACCAGCGGAGAGACTTAAAGGGGCTCTAAGAAAAGCTGTCTCTGGTGTGGACCAATCAAATTCAAGGACAATGCCAATATCATTATTATTATTATCAGAGTTGTCTTTATGTTTGTGTTTTTGACTGCTTGTGTTGTGGTTATTGCAGACACGACGCCTTGAATTAAGGTGTCAGTTTTTTGTGCCAGTTAAAAGGGTAAAAACCTATTTCTATAAGGGAGATTTCAGTTTTGTGTGCCAGTTAAAAGGGTAAAAACCTATTTCTATAAGGAGATTTGAGTTTTGTCTGCCGGTTAAAAGGGTAAAAACCTATTTCTATAAGAATATTTCAGTTTTGTGTGCCAGTTAAAAGGGTAAAAACCTATTCCTATAAGAATATTTCAGTTTTGTGTGTCGGTTAAAAGGGTAAAAACCTATTTCTATAAGAATATTTCAGTTTTGTGTGCCAGTTAAAAGGGTAAAAACCTATTCCTATAAGAATATTTCAGTTTTGTGTGCCGGTTAAAAGGGTAAAAACCTATTTCTATAAGAATATTTCAGTTTTGTGTGCCAGTTAAAAGGGTAAAAACCTATTCCTATAAGAATATTTCAGTTTTGTGTGCCGGTTAAAAGGGTAAAAACCTATTTCTATAAGAATATTTCAGTTTTGTGTGTGCCGGTTAAAAGGGTAAAAACCTATTTCTATAAGGAAATTTCAGTTTTGTGTGCCAGTTAAAAGGGTAAAAACCTATTCCTATAAGGAGATTTCAGTTTTGTGTGCCAGTTAAAAGGGTAAAAACCTATTTCTATAAGAATATTTCAGTTTTGTGTGCCGGTTAATAGGGTAAAAACCTATTTCTATAAGGAGATTTGAGTTTTGTGTGTGCCGGTTAAAAGGGTATAAACCTATTTCTATAAGAATATTTGAGTTTTGTGTGCCAGTTAAAAGGGTAAAAACCTATTTCTATAAGAAGATTTCAGTTTTTTGTGTGCCGGTTAAAAGGGTAAAAACCTATTTCTATAAGAAGATTTGAGTTTTGTGTGGCAGTTAAAAGGGTAAAAACCTATTTCTATAAGAAGATTTCAGTTTTTTGTGTGCCGGTTAAAAGGGTAAAAACCTATTTCTATAAGAAGATTTGAGTTTTGTGTGCCAGTTAAAAGGGTAAAAACCTATTTCTATAAGAATATTTGAGTTTTGTGTGCCAGTTAAAAGGGTAAAAACCTATTTCTATAAGAATATTTAAGTTTTGTGTGCCGGTTAAAAGGGTAAAAACCTATTTCTATAAGAATATTTCAGTTTTGTGTGCCGGTTAAAAGGGTAAAAACCTCATTCCTATAAGAAAATTTGAGTTTTGTGTGCCGGTTAAAAGGGTAAAAACCTCATTCCTATATCTTGTTACTGGCAAAGGAGGTCTCATAATGTAAACATCATCATCATCAACATCATCATCATCATGATCATCAACAACTTTGACCATACTTCACCACTCCCCGCCAGGGCTGGTAAGTTCACCGTCAGAAAAGAACATCACAGCAAGTTGATGGTCCGCTACCCTGGAGTACGCTTGCAGCCTGCAAGGAGGAGCAAGTCCGTAACGTCTAATCCTGCGATGGAGACCATCACTGATGACATTGGTGAGTGGTGGGTTGGGTGGTGGGGTGGGTGGGTGAGTGGGTGGGTGAGTGGGTGGGTGAGTGGGTGGGTGAGTGAGTGAGTGGGTGGGTGAGTGGGTGAGTGGGTGGGTGAGTGGGTGAGTGGTGGGGTGGGTGGGGGGGTGGGTGAGTGGTGGGGTGGGTGGGGGGGTGGGTGAGTGAGTGAGTGGGTGGGTGAGTGAGTGGGTGAGTTGGTGGTTGAGTGAGTGGGTGAGTGAGTGGGTGGGTGAGTGGGTGAGTGGGTGGGTGGGTGGGTGAGTGAGTGGGTGGGTGAGTGAGTGGATGAGTGGGTGAGTGAGTGAGTGGGTGGGTGGGTGGGTGAGTGAGTGAGTGGGTGGGTGGGTCGGTGAGTGAGTGGGTGAGTTAGTGGTTGAGTGAGTGGGTGGGTGAGTGGGTGGGTGGGTGGGTAGGTGAGTGAGTGGGTGGGTGGGTGGGTCAGTGAGTGAGTGAGTGAGTGGGTGAGTGAGTGGGTGGGTAGGTGAGTGAGTGGGTGAGTGAGTGGTGAGTGTGTGGTGAGTATTTGGTGAGTGTGTGATTGTCCATCCCACAGCGGATGAGAAAGGGCAACAG
Organism: Petromyzon marinus; assembly: GCF_048934315.1. Classification (NCBI taxonomy): domain Eukaryota; kingdom Metazoa; phylum Chordata; class Hyperoartia; order Petromyzontiformes; family Petromyzontidae; genus Petromyzon; species Petromyzon marinus. The sequence continues at coordinate 256,992 of NW_027423546.1, forward strand.
TTACTCACACCCAGCGCTGTGAGGGAGCATGTGGTGAGGATCTGGGAGAATGAGGGTGAGTAACTCAGTCACCCACTCACCTACCCACTCACTCACCCACCCACTCACTCACTCACCTACCTACCCACTCATCCACTCACTCACTCACCCACCCACTCGCTCACTCACCCACTCACTCACTCACTCACTCGCTCACCTACTCACTCACTCGCTCACTCACCTACCCACTCACTCACCCACTCACTCTCACTCACCCACTCACTCACTCACCCACCCACCCACTCACTCTCACCCACTCACCCACCCACCCACTCACTCACTCACTCACCCACTCACTCACCCACTCACTCACTCACTCACCCACTCACTCACTCACTCACCCACTCACCCACTCACCCACCCACTCACTCACTCACCCACTCATTCACTCGCTCACTCACCCACCCACTCACCCACTCACTCACTCACCCACTCACTCACCCACCCACTCGCCCACTCACCCACCCACTCACTCACCCACCCACTCACTCACTCACCCACTCACTCACCCGTTCACTCACCCACTCACCCACTCACTCACTCACCCACCCACCCCCTCGCTCACTCACTCACTCACTCGCTCACTCACTCGCTCACTCACTCACCCACTCACCCACTCACCCACCCACTCACCTACCCACCCACTCACTCACCCACCCACTCACTCACTCACTCGCTCACCCACTCACTCACCCACTCACTCACCCACTCACTCACCCACTCACCCACTCACTCGCTCGCTCACTCGCTCACTCACTCACTCGCTCACCCACCCACCCACTCACTCACCCACTCACCCACGCACCCACTCACCCACCCACCCACTCACCCACTCACCCACCCACTCACCCACTAACTCACCCACTCACCCACTCATTCACTCACCTCCTCACTCATCCACTCGCTCACCCACTCACTCGCCCACTCACTCGCTCACTCACCCACCCACTCACCCACTCACTCACTCACCCACCCACCCACTCACCCACTCACCCACTCGCCCACCCACTCACTCACTCATTCTGATGATACTGTGTGTGTGTGATGCTGTGTGTGTTTGAGAGACGCTGTGTGTGTGTGTGTGTGAGACGCTGTGTGTATGACGCTGTGTGTATGAGTCTGACACTGGGTGTATGACGCTGTGTTTATGACGCTGTGTGTGTGACGCAGGCAGTGTGCTGTGTGTGTGACACTGTGTGTGTGTGTGACACTGTGTATGACGCTGTGTGTATGACGCTGTGTGTGTGACGCAGGCGGTGTGCTGCTTGTGTGTGTGACATTGTGTGTGTGTAACACTGTGTGTGTGACGCTGTGTATGACACCGTGTGTGTGTGACACTGTATGTGTGACACTGCGTGTGTGTATGACGCTGTGTGTATAACACTGTGTGTGTATGATGCTGTGTGTGTGACACTGTGTGTGACACTGTGTATGACGCTGCGTGTGTGTTGCAGGCGGTGTGCTGCGAGTGTGTACACTGTGTGTGTGTGTGTGACGCTGTGTGTGTGTGACACTGTGTGTGTACACTGTGTGTGTGACACTGTGTGTGTACACTGTGTGTGTGACACTGTGTGTGTACACTGTGTGTGTACACTGTGTGTGTGACACTGTGTGTGTATGATGCTGTGTGTGTGATGCAGGCGGTGTGCTGCGAGTGTGTACACTGTGTGTGTGTGTGTGACGCTGTGTGTGTGTGACACTGTGTGTGTACACTGTGTGTGTGTGACACTGTGTGTGTACACTGTGTGTGTGTGACACTTTGTGTGTGTATGATGCTGTGTGTGTGACGCAGGCGGTGTGCTGTGAGTGTGTACACTGTGTGTGTGTGACGCTGTGTGTGTGTGTGACACTGTGTGTGTACACTGTGTGTGTGTGACACTGTGTGTGTACACTGTGTGTGACACTGTGTGTGACACTGTGTGTGTGTGACACTGTGTGTGTGACACTGTGTGTGTACACTGTGTGTGTGTATGATGCTGTGTGTGTGACGCAGGCGGTGTGCTGCGTGTGTGTATAACACTGGGTGTGTGTGTACACTGTGTGCGATGCTCTGTGTGTATGACGCTGTGTGTGTTTGTGACACTGTATAACACTGTGTGTGTGTATGATGCTGTGTGTATGATGCTGTGTGTGTGTATTATGCTGTGTGTGCGTGTGTACACTGTGTGTGTGACACTGTGTGTGTGTGAGACACTGTGTGTGTGTGTGACACTGTGTGTGTGACACTGTGTGACACTGTGTGTGTGTGACACTGTGTGTGTGACACTGTGTATGATGCTGTGTGTGACGCTGTGTGTATGACGCTGTGTGTATGACGCTGTGTGTATGATGCAGGCGGTGTGTTGCGTGTGTATGACACTGTGTGTGTGACACTGTGTGTGTGACGCTGTGTGTATGACGCTGTGTGTATGACGCTGTGTGTATGATGCAGGCGGTGTGCTGCGTGTGTATGACACTGTGTGTGACACTGTGTATGATGCTGTGTGTGACGCTGTGTGTATGACACTGTGTGTGTGACACTGTGTGTGTGACACTGTGTGTATGACGCTGTGTGTGTGACACTGTGTATGATGCTGTGTGTGACGCTGTGTGTATGACACTGTGTGTGTGACACTGTGTGTGTGACACTGTGTGTATGACGCTGTGTGTGTGACACTGTGTATGACGCTGTGTGTATGACACTGTGTGTATTACACTGTGTGTATGACGCTGTGTGTATGATGCAGGCGGTGTGCTGCGTGTGTGTGTGACACTGTGTGTGTGACGCTGTGTGTGTATGACGCTGTGTGTATGACGCTGTGTGTGTGACACTGTGTATGACGCTGTGTGTATGACACTGTGTGTATTACACTGTGTGTATGACGCTGTGTGTATGATGCAGGCGGTGTGCTGCGTGTGTGTGTGACACTGTGTGTGTGACGCTGTGTGTGTATGACGCTGTGTGTATGACGCTGTGTGTATGACGCAGGCGGTGTGCTGCGTGTGTGACACTGTGTGTGACGCTGTGTGTGTATGACACTGTGTGTGTGTATTACACTGTGTGTATTACACTGTGTGTATGACGCTGTGTGTATGACGCTGTGTGTGTGACACTGTGTGTGTATGACGCAGGCGGTGTGCTGCGTGTGTGTGATGCTGTGTGTGTGACACTGTGTGTGTGTGTGTGACACTGTATGTGTATAACACTGTGTGTGACGCTGTGTATGACACTGTGTGTATGACACTGTATAACACTGTGTGTGTGTATGACGCTGTGTGTATGATGCAGGCGGTGTGCTGCGTGTGTGTGATGCTGTGTGTGTGTGACACTGTGTGTATGATGCTGTGTGTATGACGCTGTGTGTATGACGCAGGCGGTGTGCTGCGTGTGTGTGTGTGTGACACTGTGTGTATAACACTGTGTGTGTGACACTGTGTGTGTGTGTGACACTGTGTGTATGTGTGACACTGTATAACACTGTGTGTGTATGACACTGTGTGTATAACACTGTGTGTGTGACACTGTATGTGTATAACACTGTGTGTGTATGACGCTGTGTGTATAACACTGTGTGTATGACGCTGTGTGTATGACGCTGTGTGTATGATGCAGGCGGTGTGCTGCGTGTGTGTGTGTGTGACACTGTGTGTATGATGCTGTGTGTATGACGCTGTGTGTATGACGCAGGCGGTGTGCTGCGTGTGTGTGTGTGTGACACTGTGTGTATAACACTGTGTGTGTGACACTGTGTGTGTGTGTGACACTGTGTGTATGTGTGACACTGTATAACACTGTGTGTGTATGACACTGTGTGTATAACACTGTGTGTGTGACACTGTATGTGTATAACACTGTGTGTGTATGACGCTGTGTGTATAACACTGTGTGTATGACGCTGTGTGTATGACGCTGTGTGTATGATGCAGGCGGTGTGCTGCGTGTGTGTGTGTGTGACACTGTGTGTATGATGCTGTGTGTATGACGCTGTGTGTATGACGCAGGCGGTGTGCTGCGTGTGTGTGTGTGTGACACTGTGTGTATAACACTGTGTGTGTGACACTGTGTGTGTGTGTGACACTGTGTGTATGTGTGACACTGTATAACACTGTGTGTGTATGACACTGTGTGTATAACACTGTGTGTGTGACACTGTATGTGTATAACACTGTGTGTGTATGACGCTGTGTGTATAACACTGTGTGTATGACGCTGTGTGTATGACGCTGTGTGTATGATGCAGGCGGTGTGCTGCGTGTGTGTGTGTGTGACACTGTGTGTATGATGCTGTGTGTATGACGCTGTGTGTATGACGCAGGCGGTGTGCTGCGTGTGTGTGTGTGTGACACTGTGTGTATAACACTGTGTGTGTGACACTGTGTGTGTGTGTGACACTGTGTGTATGTGTGACACTGTATAACACTGTGTGTGTATGACACTGTGTGTATAACACTGTGTGTGTGACACTGTATGTGTATAACACTGTATAACACTGTGTGTGTATGACACTGTGTGTATGACGCAGGCGGTGTGCTGCGTGTGCTGTTTGCCGGCGTTGAGGCGTCTCAGCCCAGCAAGGGTTGGGCCCCAGAAGTCTTCTTCCTGGACCTGTTGCCAGTTCCTCCTTGCAGGTGGGGGGGGGGGGGGGGGGGGGTGGTGGGGGGGTGGTGGGGGGGGGGGGGGGGGTGGTGGGTGGGGGGGTGGGGGGGGGGGGTAGTGGGGGGGGGGTGGTGGGGGGGTGGGGGGGGGGGAGTGGGGCGGGTGGGGGTGACTGAGTGACTGAGTGAGTGACTGACTGAGCGACTGAGTGAGCGACTGAGTGAGCGACTGAGTGAGTGACTGAGTGAGTGACTGAGTGAGTGACTGAGTGAGCGACTGAGTGAGCGACTGAGTGAGCGACTGGTGAGCGACTGAGTGAGTGACTGAGTGAGTGACTGAGTGAGTGACTGAGTGAGCGACTGAGTGAGCGACTGAGTGAGCGACTGAGTGAGCGACTGAGTGAGTGACTGAGTGAGTGACTGAGTGAGCGACTGAGTGAGCGACTGAGTGAGTGACTGAGTGAGTGACTGAGTGAGTGACGTGGTGAGTGACATGGTGAGTGAGTGAGTGACGTGGTGAGTGACGTGGTGAGTGAGTGACGTGGTGAGTGACGTGGTGAGTGACGTGGTGAGTGACGTGGTGAGTGACGTGGTGAGTGACGTGGTGAGTGACGTGGTGAGTGAGTGACTGTGTTGCCCAGGTTCCGCCCCGTTAACAAGATGGGTGATAAGGTGTTCATGAACGTGGTGAGTGACGTGGTGAGTGAGGTGGTGAGTGACGTGGTGAGTGACGTGGTGAGTGAGTGAGTGACGTGGTGAGTGAGTGAGTGAGTGACGTGGTGAGTGAGGTAGTGAGTGAGTGAGTGACGTGGTGAGTGACGTGGTGAGTGAGGTGGTGAGTGAGTGACGTGGTGAGTGAGGTGGTGAGTGAGTGAGTGAGTGACGTGGTGAGCGAGGTGGTGAGTGACGTGGTGAGTGACGTGGTGAGTGACGTGGTGAGTGAGTGAGGTGGTGAGTGAGTGACGTGGTGAGTGAGGTGGTGAGTGAGTGACGTGGTGAGTGACGTGGTGAGTGACGTGGTGAGTGAGTGAGTGACGTGGTGAGTGAGTGAGTGACGTGGTGAGTGACGTGGTGAGTGACGTGGTGAGTGACGTGGTGAGTGACGTGGTGAATGAGTGAGTGACGTGGTGAGTGACGTGGTGAGTGACGTGGTGAGTGAGTGAGTGACGTGGTGAGTGAGTGAGTGACGTGGTGAGTGAGTGAGTGACGTGGTGAGTGAGGTGGTGAGTGATGTGGTGAGTGAGTGAGTGAGTGACGTGGTGAGTGAGTGAGTGAGTGACTTGGTGAGTGAGTGAGTGAGTGACTTGGTGAGTGAGTGAGTGACGTGGTGAGTGACGTGGTGAGTGACGTGGTGAGTGAGGTGGTGAGTGACGTGGTGAGTGAGTGAGTGACGTGGTGAGTGAGTGACGTGGTGGTGACGTGGTGAGTGACGTGGTGAGTGAGGTGGTGAGTGAGTGAGTGACGTGGTGAGTGAGTGACGTGGTGAGTGACGTAGTGAGTGACGTGGTGGTGACGTGGTGAGTGACGTGGTGAGTGACGTGGTGAGTGACGTGGTGAGTGACGTGGTGAGTGAGTGACGTGGTGAGTGACGTGGTGAGTGACGTGGTGAGTGAGGTGGTGAGTGAGTGAGTGACATGGTGAGTGACGTGGTGAGTGAGTGACGTGGTGAGTGACGTGGTGAGTGAGGTGGTGAGTGAGTGACGTGGTGAGTGAGGTGGTGAGTGAGTGACGTGGTGAGTGACGTGGTGAGTGACGTGGTGAGTGAGTGACTTGGTGAGTGAGTGACGTGGTGAGTGACGTGGTGAGTGAGTGAGTGACGTGGTGAGTGACGTGGTGAGTGAGTGACGTGGTGAGTGAGGTGGTGAGTGAGTGACGTGGTGAGTGACGTGGTGAGTGACGTAGTGAGTGACGTGGTGAGTGACGTGGTGAGTGACGTGGTGAGTGACGTGGTGAGTGACGTGGTGAGTGACGTGGTGAGTGACGTGGTGAGTGACGTGGTGAGTGACTGTGTTGTCCAGGTTCTGCCCCGTTAACAAGATGGGTGACAAGGTGTTCATGAACGTGGTGAGTGACGTGGTGAGTGAGTGACGTGGTGAGTGAGGTGGTGAGTGAGTGACGTGGTGAGTGAGTGAGTGACGTGGTGAGTGACGTGGTGAGTGACGTGGTGAGTGACGTGGTGAGTGAGTGAGTGACGTGGTGAGTGAGGTGGTGAGTGAGTGACGTGGTGAGTGAGGTGGTGAGTGAGTGACGTGGTGAGTGAGTGAGTGACGTGGTGAGTGACGTGGTGAGTGACGTGGTGAGTGACGTGGTGAGTGAGTGACGTGGTGAGTGACGTGGTGAGTGAGTGAGTGAGTGACGTGGTGAGTGAGGTGGTGAGTGACGTGGTGAGTGACGTGGTGAGTGAGTGACGTGGTGAGTGACGTGGTGAGTGACGTGGTGAGTGAGTGACGTGGTGAGTGAGTGACGTGGTGAGTGACGTGGTGAGTGACGTGGTGAGTGAGTGACGTGGTGAGTGACGTGGTGAGTGAGTGACGTGGTGAGTGACGTGGTGAGTGACGTGGTGAGTGAGTGACGTGGTGAGTGACGTGGTGAGTGACGTGGTGAGTGAGTGACGTGGTGAGTGACGTGGTGAGTGATGTGGTAAGTGAGTGAGTGACTGTGTTGCCCAGGTTCCGCCCCATTAACAAGATGGGTGACAAGGTGTTCATGAACGGGCAGACGGCAAATCTGCAAGCGGTGATCAAAGCGGCCTGCACCATCACACGCATCCTGTCGCTCACCGCTAGCAAGCCACACCTCACCAATACACTCACCAGCGACGAGGTGAGTGGGTGGGTGAGTGAGTGGGTGGGTGGGTGAGTGGGTGGGTGGGTGGGTGAGTGGGTGGGTGGGTGAGTGGGTGGGTGGGTGAGTGGGTGGGTGGGTGAGTGGGTGGGTGGGTGAGTGGGTGGGTGGGTGAGTGAGTGAGTGGGTGAGTGGGTGAGTGAGTGAGTGGGTGAGTGGGTGGGTGAGTGGGTGGGTGAGTGGGTGGGTGGGTGAGTGGGTGGGTGGGTGAGTGAGTGAGTGGGTGAGTGAGTGAGTGAGTGGTTGGGTGGGTGAGTGGTTGGGTGGGTGAGTGGGTGGGTGGGTGAGTGGGTGGGTGGGTGAGTGGGTGAGTGAGTGAATGGGTGGGTGGGTGGGTGAGTGGGTGGGTGGGTGGGTGAGTAGTTGGGTGTGTGGGTGGGTGAGTGGGTGGGTGGGTGGGTGAGTGAGTGAGTGGGTGGGTGAGTGGGTGGGTGGGTGGGTGAGTGGGTGGGTGGGTGGGTGAGTGAGTGGGTGGGTGGGTGGATAGGTGAGTGGGTGGGTGAGTGGGTGGGTGTGTGAGTGGGTGGGTGGGTGAGTGAGTGGGTGGGTGGGTGGGTGGGTGGATAGGTGAGTGGGTGGGTGGTGGGTGAGTGAGTGAGTGGGTGAGTGACTGACGAGTGACTGAGTGACTGAGCGACTGAGTGAGTGAGTGACTAAGTGAGTGACTGAGCGAGTTACTGAGTGAGTGACTGACTGAGTGACTGAGAGAGTGAGTGACTGAGTGAGTGACTGAGTGACTGAGTAAGTGAGTGACTGACTGAGCGATTGAGTGAGTTACTGAGTGAGTGAGTGACTGAGAGAGTGAGTGACTGAGTGAGTGACTGACTGACTGACTGAGTGAGTGACTGACTGAGTGAGCGACTGAGTGAGTGAGTGACTGACTGAGTGAGTGAGTGACTGACTGAGTGACTGACTGAGTGACTGACTGAGTGACTGAGTGAGCGACTGAGTGAGTTACTGAGTGACTGACTGAGTGACTGACTGAGTGACTGAGTGACTGACGGAGTGACTGAGTGACTGAATGAACGAGTGACTGACTGAGTGACTGAGTGACTGAGTGGGTGACTGAGTGAGTGACTGAGTGACTGACTGAGTGACTGACTGAGTGACTAATTGACTGAGTGAGTGACTGAGTGAGTGACTGAGTGAGTGACTGAGTGACTGACTGAGTGACTGAGTGAGTTACTGACTGAGTGACTGAGTGACTGAGTGAGTGACTGACTGACTGAGTGACTGACTGAGCGAGCGACTGAGCGACTGAGTGACTGACTGAGTGACTGACTGACTGAGTGACTGACTGAGCGAGCGACTGAGTGACTGACTGAGTGACTGACTGACTGAGTGACTGACCAAGCGACTGACTGACTGACTGACTGAGTGACTGACTGACTGACTGAGTGACTGACTGACTGACTGACTGACTGACTGAGTGACTGACTGACTGACTGACTGACTGAGTGACTGAGTGACTGAGTGACTGAGTGACTGATTGACTGACTGAGTGACTGACTGAGCGAGCGACTGAGCGAGCGGTCCGCCTCCCATCCAACAGCGGAGTATCCCTGCCGCTGCCGCTGACGATGACGATGATGATGCAGCTGATCGCTCCTTCCTGGCTGCCATCCCCGGCCTGGACCTCTCCTCCAAGCTGCACTCCGCATGGGGCCGGCTGCAGCTGCTGGTCAACGTCGCCTTCGACAGCGAGCTAGATCGTACACTCACAGACAAACACCCCGGTGTTAAACAGGTGATCACTCGTTCAGTCAATCACTCAGTCAGTCAGTCACTCAGTCACTCGCTCAGTCACTCAGTCACTCAGTCAGTCACTCAGTCACTCAGTCACTCAGTCACTCGCTCAGTCACTCAGTCACTCAGTCAGTCACTCAGTCACTCAGTCACTCAGTCACTCAGTCAGTCAACGTCGCCTTTGACAGCGAGCTAGATCGTACACTCACAGACAAACACCCCGGTGTGAAACAGGTGATCACTCGCTCAGTAACTCAGTCACTCAGTCACTCAGTCAGTCACTCAGTCAGTCACTCAGTCACTCAGTCAGTCACTCAGTCACTCAGTCACTCAGTCACTCACTCAGTCGTTGAGTCACTCACTCAGTCACTCAGTCACTCAGTCAGTCACTCAGTCAGTCACTCAGTCACTCAGTCAGTCACTCAGTCACTCAGTCAGTCACTCAGTCACTCAGTCACTCAGTCACTCACTCAGTCGTTGAGTCACTCACTCAGTCACTCAGTCAGTCACTCAGTCAGTCAACGTCGCCTTTGACAGCGAGCTAGACCGTACACTCACAGACAAACACCCCGGTGTTAAACAGGTGATCACTCGCTCAGTCACTCAGTCAGTCAGTCAGTCACTCAGTCACTCAGTCAGTCACTCACTCAATCACTCGCTCAGTCACTCAGTCAGTCGTTCACTCGCTCAGTCACTCAGTCAACGTTGCCTTTGACAGCGAGCTAGATCGTACGCTCACGGACAAACACCCCGGTGTTAAACAGGTGATCACTCACTCAGTCAGTCAGTCACTCAGTCACTCAGTCACTCGCTCAGTCAGTCACTCAGTCAGTCAGTCAGTCACTCAGTCACTCACTCACTCAGTCAGTCAGTCAACGTTGCCTTTGACAGCGAGCTAGACCGTACACTCACAGATAAACACCCCGGTGTGAAACAGGTGATCAGTCGTTCAGTCGTTCAGTCACTCACTCAGTCGCTCAGTCGCTCGCTCAGTCACTCAGTCAGTCACTCACTCGCTCAGTCACTCGCTCAGTCACTCAGTCACTCGCTCAGTCACTCAGTCACTCAGTCAGTCACTCAGTCAGTCACTCAGTCACTCACTCAGCCACTCAGTCAGTCACTCAGTCAGTCACTCGCTCGCTCAGTCACTCAGTCACTCAGTCAGTCACTCAGTCACTCAGTCAGTCACTCAGTCAGTCAGTCACTCAGTCACTCAGTCAGTCACTCAGTCAGTCACTCAGTCACTCAGTCACTCACTCAGTCACTCAGTCACTCACTCAGTCACTCAGTCACTCACTCAGTCGTTCACTCGCTCAGTCACTCAGTCACCCGCTCAGTCACTCAGTCAGTCGTTCACTCACTCAGTCACTCAGTCAGTCAGTCACTCAGTCACTCAGTCACTCGCTCAGTCACTCAGTCACTCACTCAGTCACTCAGTCAGTCAACGTCGCCTTCGACAGCGAGCTAGATCGTACACTCACGGACAAACACCCCGGTGTTAAACAGGTGATCACTCACTCAGTAACTCAGTCACTCAGTCACTTGCTCAGTCACTCAGTCAGTCAGTCACTCGCTCAGTCGTTCGCTCGCTCAGTCACTCAGTCACTCACTCAGTCGCTCAGTCACTCAGTCACTCGCTCAGTCACTCAGTCACTCAGTCAGTCACTCAGTCACTCAGTCACTCAGTCAGTCACTCAGTCACTCAGTCACTCAGTCAGTCACTCACTCAGTCACTCGCTCAGTCGTTCACTCGCTCAGTCACTCAGTCACTCGCTCAGTCGTTCACTCAGTCAGTCACTCAGTCACTCGCTCAGTCACTCGCTCTGTCAGTCACTTGTTCACTCGCTCAGTCACTCGCTCAGTCACTCACTCACTCAGTCAGTCACTCAGTCAGTCATTCACTCGCTCAGTCAGTCGCTCGCTCAGTCACTCACTCAGTCGCACGCTCAGTCACTCACTCAGTCACTCAGTCACTCAGTCACTCAGTCAGTCGTTCAGTCACTCGCTCATTCGCTCAGTCGCTCGCTCAGTCGTTCACTTACTCAGTCACTCGCTCGCTCACTCGCTCACTCGCTCAGTCACTCAGTCACTCGCTCAGTCACTCGCTCAGTCACTCGCTCAGTCGTTCACTCGCTCAGTCACTCAGTCACTCACTCAGTCACTCAGTCAGTCGTTCAGTCACTCGCTCAGTCGCTCAGTCGCTCAGTCACTCAGTCACTCGCTCAGTCACTCAGTCACTCGGTCACTCGCTCAGTCACTCGCTCAGTCACTCGCTCAGTCACCGTGTATCTCCCTCCGTGTCTCCCCCCCGTGTCTCTCTCCCTGTGTCTCTCATTGTGTCTCTCTCCCCGTGTCTCTCTCCCCGTGTCTCTCTTTCACTCTGTCTCTCTCCCCGTGTCTCTCTCCCCGTGTCTCTCTCCCCGTGTCTCTCTCCCCGTGTCTCTCTCCCCGTGTCTCTCCCCGTGTCTCCCCCCGGGTCTCCCCGTGTCTCTCTCTGACCGTGTCTCTCTTTCACCGTGTCTCTCTACCCGTGTCTCTCTCCCCGTGTCTCCCCATGTCTCTCTCCCCGTGTCTCTCTCTCACCGTGTCTCTCTCCCCGTGTCTCTCTCTCTCCCCGTGTCTCTCTCCCTGTGTCTCTCTCCCCGTGTCTCTCTCTCCCCCCCGTGTCTCTCTCTCCCCGTGTCTCCCCCCCGTGTCTCTCTCTCCCCGTGTCTCTCTCTCTACCCCCCGTGTCTCTCTCTCCCCGTGTCTCTCTCTCTCTCCCCTTGTCTCTCTCTCCCCGTGTCTCTCTCCCTGTGTCTCTCTCCCCGTGTCTCTCTCTCCCCGTGTCTCTCTCCCCGTGTCTCTCTCCCCGTGTCTCTCTCCCCGTGTCTCTCTCCCCGTGTCTCTCTCCCCGTGTGTCTCTCTCCCCGTGTGTCTCTCTCCCCGTGTGTCTCTCTCCCCGTGTCTCTCTCTCCCCGTGTTTCTCTCCCCCCGTGTCTCTCTCTCCCCATGTCTCTCTCCCCGTGTCTCTCCCCGTGTCTCTTTCTCTCCCCGTGTCTCTCTCTCCCCGTGTCTCTCTCCCCGTGTCTCTCCCCGTGTCTCTCTCCCCGTGTCTCTCTCCCCCCGTGTCTCCCCCCCGTGTCTCCCCGTGTCTCCCCCCCGTCTCTCCCTCTCCCCGTGTCTCTCTCTCCCCGTGTCTCTCTCTCTCCCCGTGTCTCTCTCCCCGTGTCTCTCTCTCCCCGTGTGTCTCCCCGTGTCTCCCCGTGTCTCCCCCCTGTGTCTCTCCCCGTGTCTCTCTCCCCGTGTCTCTCTCTCCCCGTGTCTCTCTCTCCCCGTGTCTCCCCGTGTCTCCCCGTGTCTCCCCGTGTCTCTCTCTCCCCGTGTCTCTCTCTCCCCGTGTCTCTCTCTCTCCCCGTGTCTCTCTCCCCGTGTCTCTCTCTCTCCCCATGTCTCTCTCTCTCCCCGTGTGTCTCTCTCCCCGTGTCTCTCTCTCCCCGTGTCTCTGTCTCCCCGTGTCTCCCCCCCGTGTCTCCCCCCCGTGTCTCTCTCTCCCCGTGTCTCTCTCTCTCCCCCCCGTGTCTCTCTCTCCCTGTGTCTCTCTCTCTCTCTCCCCGTGTCTCTCTCTCCCCGTGTCTCTCTCTCCCCGTGTCTCTCTCTCTCCCCGTGTCTCTCTCCCCGTGTCTCTCTCTCTCCCCATGTCTCTCTCTCTCCCCGTGTGTCTCTCTCCCCGTGTCTCTCTCTCCCCGTGTCTCTCTCTCCCCGTGTCTCCCCCCCGTGTCTCCCCCCCGTGTCTCTCTCTCCCCGTGTCTCTCTCTCTCCCCCCCGTGTCTCTCTCTCCCTGTGTCTCTCTCTCTCTCCCCATGTCTCTCTCTCTCCCCGTGTCTCTCTCACCGTCTCTCTCACCGTCTCTCTCCCCGTGTCTCTCCCCCCGTGTCTCCCCCTCCCCGTCTCTCTCCCCGTCTCTCTCTCCCCGTCTCTCTCTCCCCGTGTCTCTCTCCCCGTGTCTCTCTCTCCCCGTGTCTCTCTCCCCGTCTCTCTCTTCCCCCGTCTCTCTCTCTCCCCGTGTCTCTCTCTCCCCGTCTCTCTCTCTCCCCGTGTCTCTCTCTCCCCGTGTCTCCCCCCCGTGTCTCTCTCTCCCCGTGTCTCCCCGTGTCTCACCGTGTCTCCCCCCCCGTGTCTCCCCCTCCCCGTGTCTCTCCCCCCCCGTGTCTCCCTCTCCCCGTGTCTCCCCGTGTCTCCCCCCCGTGTCTCCCCCCCGTGTCTCTCTCCCCGTGTCTCCCCCCCGTGTCTCTCTCACCGTCTCTCTCTCCCCCCGTGTCTCCCTCCCGTGTCTCCCCCCCCGTGTCTCCCCCTCCCCGTGTCTCTCCCCCCCCTGTCTCCCCGCCGTGTCTCCCCGTCCCCGTGTCTCTCTCCCCGCCCCCCCCGTGTCTCTCTCCCCGTGTCTCTCTCCGCGTGTCTCTCTCTCCCCATGTCTCTCTCCCCGTGTCTCTCTCTCCCCGTGTCTCTCTCTCCCCGTGTCTCTCTCCCCGTGTCTACCCGTGTCTCTCTCCCCGTGTCTCTCTCTCCCCGTGTCTCTCTCCCCGTGTCTCCCCGTGTCTCTCTCCCCGTGTCTCCCCGTGTCTCTCTCCCCGTGTCTCTCTCTCCCCGTGTCTCTCTCCCCGTGTCTCCCCGTGTCTCTCTCCCCGTGTCTCTCTCTCCCCGTGTCTGCCCCCCGTGTCTCTCTCCCCGTGTCTCCCCGTGTCTCTCCCCGTGTCTCCCCGTGTCTCTCTCTGACCGTGTCTCTCTCTCCGTGTCTCTCTCCCCGTGTCTCCCCCCCGTGTCTCCCCGTGTCTCTCTCTCCGTGTCTCTCTCACCGTCTCTCTCACCGTCTCTCTCCCCGTGTCTCCCCGTGTCTCTCTCTGACCGTGTCTCTCTCTCCGTGTCTCTCTCCCCGTGTCTCCCCCCCGTGTCTCCCCGTGTCTCTCTCTCCGTGTCTCTCTCACCGTCTCTCTCACCGTCTCTCTCCCCGTGTCTCCCCCTCCCCATGTCTCTCTCCCCCCCCCCCCGTGTCTCCCCCTCCCCATGTCTCCCCCCCCTGTCTCCCCGCCGTGTCTCCCCGTCCCCGTGTCTCTCTCCCCGCCCCCCCCGTGTCTCTGTGGTGCAGCTGCTCGAGAAGAAGGAGGGCTTGTTTAGGAAGCACATGATGGGCAAGCGAGTCGACTTTGCCGCTCGCTCCGTCATCTGCCCGGACATGTTCATCAGCACGCACGAGATCGGAGTGCCCATGGTAACGTCACTCACACAGTCACACAGTCAGTCACACAGTCAGTCACACAGTCAGTCACACAGTCAGTCACACAGTCAGTCACACAGTCAGTCAGTCACACAGTCAGTCACACAGTCACACAGTCAGTCACTCACTCACCTACTCACTCACTCAGTCAGTCAGTCATACAGTCAGTAACACAGTCAGTCAGTCAGTCACACAGTCAGTCAGTCACACAGTTAGTCAGTCAGTCAGTCAGTCACACAGTCAGTCAGTCACACAGTCAGTCAGTCAGTCACTCACACAGTCAGTCAGTCACACAGTCAGTCAGTCACTCAGTCACTCACACAGTCACACAGTCAGTCACTCACTCACCTACTCACTCACTCAGTCAGTCAGTCACACAGTCAGTCAGTCAGTCACACAGTCAGTCAGTCACACAGTCACTCACACAGTCACTCAGTCACTCAGTCACTCACTCAGTCACTCAGTCAGTCAGTCACTCAGTCAGTTACTCAGTCAGTCACACAGTCAGTCAGTAAGTCAGTCAGTAAGTCAGTCAGTCACACAGTCAGTCAGTCAGTCACACAGTCAGTCAGTCAGTCACACAGTCAGTCAGTCACACAGTCAGTCAGTCAGTCACACAGTCAGTCAGTCACACAGTCAGTCACACAGTCAGTCAGTCACACAGTCAGTCACACAGTCAGTCAGTCAGTCAGTCACACAGTCAGTCACACAGTCAGTCACTCACACAGTCACTCAGTCAGTCACACAGTCAGTCAGTCAGTCAGTCACACAGTCAGTCAGTCACACAGTCACACAGTCAGTCACACAGTCAGTCAGTTACTCAGTCAGTCAGTCACACAGTCAGTCAGTCAGTCAGTTACTCAGTCAGTCACACAGTCAGTCAGTTACTCAGTCACACAGTCACTCAGTCAGTCAGTCACACAGTCAGTCAGTCACACAGTCAGTCAGTCAGTCACTCACACAGTCACACAGTCAGTCACTCACTCAACTAACTCACTCACTCAGTCAGTCACTCACACAGTCAGTCAGTCACTCACACAGTCACTCCGTCAGTCACTCACTCACACAATCACTCAGTCAGTCACTCACCTACTCACTCATTCACCCACTCACTCACTCACTGAGTCACTCACCCACCCACTCACTCACCCACTCACCCACCCACTCACTCACTCACTCACCCACTCACCCACTCACTCACTCACCCACTCACCCACTCACTCACTCAGTCACCCACTCACTCACCCACTCGCTCAGTCAGTCACTCAGTCACTCACTCACTCACCCACTCACTCACTCAGTCACTCAGTCACTCACTCACCCACCCACTCACTCACACACTCACCCACTCACCAACTCACTCACTCACCCACTCACCAACTCACTTACTCACCCACTCACCCACCCACTCACTCACACACTCACTCACTCACCTACTCACTCACCCACTCACTCACCCACACACCCACCCACTCACCCACCCACTCACTCACCCACTCACCCACTCACCCACTCACTCACCCACCCACTCACTCACCCCACTCACCCCACCCACTCACGCACCCACCCCCCCACCCACTCACGCACCCACTCACTCACCCACTCACCCACTCACTCACCCACCCACTCACCCACCCACTCACTCACTCACTCACCCACTCACCCACTCACTCACCCACCCCCCCACCAACCCCCCCCCCCCCACCCACCCCCCACCCCCCCACCAACCCCCACCCACCACCCACCCCCCCCCCCACCCACCCCCCACCACCCCCCACCAACCCCCACCCACCACCCACCCCCCCCCCACCCACCCACCCACCACCCCCCCACCACAGGTGTTTGCCCAGAAGCTGACGTACCCTGAACGTGTCACCCCGTGGAATGTCGCCACCCTCCGTCGCTGCGTCCTCAACGGCCCGTTGGTCCACCCGGGCGCCGTGTCCGTCGTTTCGGAGGACGGGGCTCGCACAGAGCTCAGCGGCAGCGACGCGGCGCAGCGGCGAGCTGTGGCTCAGAGGCTGCTGACTCCGGCAGGGGCCGGTGGTGGTGGTGGTGGTGGTGGCGGTGGTGGTGGTGGTGGTGGTGGCGGTGGTGGTGGTGGTGGTACCAACAGTGCCATGCTGAATAATTCAAGTAAAATAGTGAGTTGGTGGGTGGGTGGGTGGGTTGGTGAGTGGGTGAGTGGGTGGGTGAGTGGGTGGGTGAGTGGGTGAGTGGGTGAGTGGGTGGGTTGGTGGGTGAGTGGGTGGGTTGGTGAGTTGGTGGGTTGGTGGGTGGGTGGATGAGTGGGTGAGTTGGTGGGTTGATGGGTGGGTGAGAGAGTGGGTTGGTGGGTTGGTTGGTGAGTGGGTTGGTGAGTGGGTTGGTGAGTGAGTGAGTGGGTTGGTGGGTGGGTGGATTGGTGGGTGGGTGAGTGAGTGGGTTGGTGATTGGGTGGGTGGGTGGGTGAGTGGGTTGGTGGGTGGGTAAGTAGGTTGGTGAGTGAGTGGGTGATTTGGTGAGTGCGTTGGTGGGTGGGTGAGTGGGTGAGTGGGTGGGTGGGTTGGTGGGTGGGTTGGTGAGTGGGGTGGTGGGTGGGTTGGTGGGTTGATGGGTGGGTGAGAGAGTGGGTTGGTGGGTTGGTTGGTGAGTGGGTTGGTGAGTGAGTGAGTGGGTTGGTGGGTGGGTGGATTGGTGGGTGGGTGAGTGAGTGGGTGGGTGAGTAAGTGGGTGAGTGGGTGAGTGAGTGAGTGAGTGGGTAGTTGGGTGGGTGAGTGGGTTGGTGAGTGAGTGGGTGATTTGGTGAGTGCGTTGGTGGGTGGGTGAGTGGGTGAGTGGGTGGGTTGGTTGGTGGGTGGGTGATTGGTGGGTTGGTGGGTGGGTGGATGAGTGGGTGGGTGGTGGGTTGATGGGTGGGTGAGAGAGTGGGTTGGTGGGTTGGTTGGTGAGTGGGTTGGTGAGTGAGTGAGTGGGTTGGTGGGTGGGTGGATTGGTGGGTGGGTGAGTGAGTGGGTGGGTGAGTAAGTGGGTGAGTGGGTGAGTGAGTGAGTGAGTGGGTGGGTGAGTGGGTGGGTGAGTTGGTGGGTTGGTGGGTGGGTGGATGAGTGGTTGAGTTGGTGAGTGGGTTGGTTGGTTGGTGGGTTGGTGGGTGGGTGAGTTGGTGGGTTGGTGGGTGGGTGGATGAGTGGGTGAGTTGGTGGGTTGATGGGTGGGTGAGAGAGTGGGTTGGTGGGTTGGTTGGTGAGTGGGTTGGTGAGTGGGTTGGTGAGTGAGTGAGTGGGTTGGTGGGTGGGTGGATTGGTGGGTGGGTGAGTGAGTGGGTTGGTGATTGGGTGGGTGGGTGGGTGAGTGGGTTGGTGGGTGGGTAAGTAGGTTGGTGAGTGAGTGGGTGATTTGGTGAGTGCGTTGGTGGGTGGGTGAGTGGGTGAGTGGGTGGGTGGGTTGGTGGGTGGGTTGGTGAGTGGGTGGGTTGGTGGGTTGATGGGTGGGTGAGAGAGTGGGTTGGTGGGTTGGTTGGTGAGTGGGTTGGTGAGTGAGTGAGTGGGTTGGTGGGTGGGTGGATTGGTGGGTGGGTGAGTGAGTGGGTGGGTGAGTAAGTGGGTGAGTGGGTGAGTGAGTGAGTGAGTGGGTAGTTGGGTGGGTGAGTGGGTTGGTGAGTGAGTGGGTGATTTGGTGAGTGCGTTGGTGGGTGGGTGAGTGGGTGAGTGGGTGGGTTGGTTGGTGGGTGGGTGATTTGGTGGGTTGGTGGGTGGGTGGATGAGTGGGTGGGTTGGTGGGTTGATGGGTGGGTGAGAGAGTGGGTTGGTGGGTTGGTTGGTGAGTGGGTTGGTGAGTGAGTGAGTGGGTTGGTGGGTGGGTGGATTGGTGGGTGGGTGAGTGAGTGGGTGGGTGAGTGGGTGAGTGAGTGAGTGGGTGGGTGAGTGGGTGGGTGAGTTGGTGGGTTGGTGGGTGGGTGGATGAGTGGTTGAGTTGGTGAGTGGGTTGGTTGGTTGGTGGGTTGGTGGGTGGGTTGGTGGGTGGGTGAGTTGGTGGGTTGGTGGGTGGGTGGATGAGTGGGTGAGTTGGTGGGTTGATGGGTGGGTGAGAGAGTGGGTTGGTGGGTTGGTTGGTGAGTGGGTTGGTGAGTGGGTTGGTGAGTGAGTGAGTGGGTTGGTGGGTGGGTGGATTGGTGGGTGGGTGAGTGAGTGGGTTGGTGATTGGGTGGGTGGGTGGGTGAGTGGGTTGGTGGGTGGGTAAGTAGGTTGGTGAGTGAGTGGGTGATTTGGTGAGTGCGTTGGTGGGTGGGTGAGTGGGTGAGTGGGTGGGTGGGTGGGTGAGTGGGTTGGTTGGTTGGTGGGTGGGTGAGTGGGTTGGTGGGTTGGTGATTGGGTGGGTGGGTTGGTGGGTGGGTGAGTGGGTTGGTGGGTGGGTGAGTAGGTTGGTTGGTGGTGGGTGCGTTGGTGGGTAGGTGGGTGAGGTGAGTGAGTGGGTGGTGGGTGGGTGAGTGGGTGAGTGGGTGGGTGGGTGAATGGGTGGTGGGTGGGTGGGTGAGTGGGTGGGTGGGTGAGTGGGTCGGTGAGTGAGTGAGTGGGTGAGTGAGTGGGTGGTGGGTGGGTGGGTGGGTGAGTGGGTGAGTGGGTGGGTGAGTGAGTGGGTGGGTGAGTGGGTGGGTGGGTGAGTGAGTGGGTGGGTGGGTGAGTGGGTGGGTGAGTGGGTTGGTGGGTGAGTGGGTTGGTGGGTGGGTCAGTGGGTTGGTTGGTTGGTGGGTGGGTGGGTGAGTGAGTCAGTGGGTGGGTGAGTGGGTGGGTGGGTGAGTGAGTGAGTGGGTTGGTGGGTGAGTGGGTTGGTGGGTGGGTCAGTGGGTTGGTTGGTGGGTGGGTGAGTGAGTCAGTGGGTTGGTGGGTGGGTGAGTGAGTGGGTGGGTGGTGCTGCCCCCTCTCTCTCCCTTGTCATGTTCCACCCTTGCCACCCCAACCCTCGCCACCCCAACCCTCGACACCTTAGCCCTCTCTCCTCTCTCTCCCACCCCAACCCTCGCCACCCCAACCATTGCCACCCCAACCCTTGGCACCCCAACCCTTGCCACCCCAACCCTCGCCACCCCAACCCTCGACACCTTAACCCTCTCTCCTCTCTCTCCCACCCCAACCCTTGCCACCCCAACCCTTGCCACCCTCACCACCCCAACCCTTGCCACCCCAACCCTTGCCACCCTTGCCACCCCAACCCTTGCCACCCCAACCCTCGCCACCCCAACCCTCGACACCTTAACCCTCTCTCCCCTCTCTCCCACCTAACCCTTGCCACCCCAACCCTTGCCACCCTCACCACCCCAACCCTTGCCACCCCAAACCCTTGCCACCCTCACCACCCCAACCCTTGCCACCCCAACCCTCGCCACCCCAACCCTCGCCACCCCAACCCTCGACACCTTAAGCCTCTCTCCCCTCTCTCCCACCCCAACCCTCTCTCCCAACCCTTGCCACCCCAACCCTCTCTCCCCTCTCTCCCACCCCAACCCTCACCACCCCAACCCTTGCCACCCCAACCCTCGCCACCCCAACCCTTGCCACCCCAACCCTCGCCACCCCAACCCTTGCCACACAACCCTCTCTCCCCTCTCTCCCACCCCAACCCTTGCCACCCCAACCCTTGCCACCCACCCCCTCCCCTCGAGCAGGTCCTGCTCCTCCTGAACCGCCAGCCGACCCTCTCTCCCACCCCAACCCTCGCCACCCCAACCCTCTCTCCCATCCCAACCCTCGCCACCCCAACCCTTGCCACTCTCACCACCCCAACCCTTGCCACCCCAACCCTTGCCACCCCAACCCTTGCCACCCCAACCCTCGACACCTTAACCCTCTCTCCTCTCTCTCCCACCCCAACCCTTGCCACCCCAACCCTTGCCACCCCAACCCTTGCCACCCCAACCCTCGACACCCCAACCCTCGACACCTTAACCCTCTCTCCTCTCTCCCACCCCAACCCTTGCCACCCCAACCCTTGCCACCCCAATCCTTTCCACCCCAACCCTCTCTCCCCTCTCTCCCACCCCAACCCTCGCCACTCCAACCCTCTCTCCCACCCCAACCCTTGCCACCCCAACCCTCGACACCTTAACCCTCTCTCCTCTTTCTCCCACCCCAACCCTCTCTCCCAACCCTCGCCACCCCAACTATCTCTCCCCTCTCTCCCACCCCAACCCTCGCCACCCTCACCACCCCAACCCTTGCCACCCTCCCCTCCCAGGTCCTGCGTCACCTCCGCAACGGGGACGTGCTCCTCCTGAACCGGCAGCCACAACCCTCTCTCCCACCCCAACCCTTGCCACCCTCATCACCCCAACCCTCGCCACCCCAACCCTTGCCACCCACCCCCTCCCAGGTCCTGCGTCACCTCCGCAACGGGGACGTGCTCCTGCTGAACCGGCAGCCACAACCCTCTCTCCCACCCCAACCCTTGCCACCCTCACCACCCAAACCCTTGCCACCCCAACCCTTGCCACCCACCCCCTCCCAGGTCCTGCGTCACCTCCGCAACGGGGACGTGCTCCTGCTGAACCGGCAGCCGACGCTGCACCGACCCTCCATGCAGGCGCACGTGGCACGGGTGCTGCGGGGCGAGCGGGTCCTGCGCCTGCACTATGCCTCGTGCAAGGCCTACAACGCCGACTTCGACGGCGACGAGATGAACGCCCACTTCCCCCAGAGCGAGGTGGCACGGGCTGAGGCGCTCGGGCTCGCCGCCACTCACACGCAGTACCTGGTGCCCAAGGTGGGTGGCGAGGGTGGGTGGGTTGGTTGGGTTGGTTGGTTGGGGGTGGGGGTGGGTGGCACGGGTTAAGTGTTGAGGGTTGGTTGGGTGGCACGGGTTGGTTGGGTGGCACGGGTTGGGTGGCACGGGTTGGGTGGCACGGGTTGGGGTGGGTGTTGAGGGTTGGTTGGGTGGCACGGATTGGTTGGGTGGCACGGGTTGGTTGGGTGGCACGGGCTGGGTGGCACGGGTTGGGGTGGGTGTTGAGGGTTGGTTGGGTGGCACGGGTTGGGTGGCACGGGTTGGTTGGGTGGCACGGGTTGGGTGGCACGGGTTGAGTGGCACGGGTTGGGGTGGGTGTTGAGGGTTGCTTGGGTGGCACGGGTTGGGTGGCACGGGCTAGGGGTGGGTGTTGATGGTTGCTTGGTGGCACGGGTTGAGTGGCACGAGTTGGGTTGGGTGTTGAGGGTTGGTTTGGGGTGGCAAGGGTTGGTTGGGTGGCACGGGTTGGGTGGCACAGGTTAGTTGTTGAGGTTTGGTTGGGTGGCACGGGTTGGTTGGGTGGCACGGGTTGGGGGTGGGTGTTGAGGGTTGGGATGGGTGTTAAGGGTTGGTTGCGTGGCACGGGTTGGGGTGGGTGTTGAGGGTTGGTTGGGTGGCACGGGTTGTTTGGGTGGCACGGGTTGGGTTGGGTGTTGAGGGTTGGTTGGGTGGAATGGGTTGGGGTGGGTTGAGGGTTGGTTGGGTGGCACGGGTTGGGTGGGTGTTGAGGGTTGGTTGGGTGGCACGGGTTGGGGGTGGGTGTTGAGGGTTGGGTGGCACGGGTTGGGTGGGTGTTGAGGGTTGGGTGGCACGGGTTGGGTGGGTGGCACGGGTTGGGGGTGGGTGTTGAGGGTTGGGATGGGTGTTAAGGGTTGGTTGCGTGGCACGGGTTGGGGTGGGTGTTGAGGGTTGGTTGCGTGGCACGGGTTGGGGGTGGGTGTTGAGGGTTGGTTGCGTGGCACGGGTTGGGGTGGGTGTTGAGGGTTGGTTGGGTGGCACGGGTTGGGGTGGGTGTTGAGGGTTGGTTGGGTGGAACGGGTTGGGTGGCACGGGTTGGGGGTGGGTGTTGAGGTTTGGTTGGGTGGCACGGGTTGGGTGGCACAGGTTGGGTGTTGAGGGTTGGTTGGGTGGCACGGGTTGGGGGTGAGTGTTGAGGGTTGGTTGGGTGGAACAAGTTGGGGGTGGGTGTTGAGGGTTGGTTGGGTGGCACGGGTTAGAGGCTACCTCGAGGCTAT
The DNA here is from genome assembly GCF_048934315.1 of Petromyzon marinus. Classification (NCBI taxonomy): domain Eukaryota; kingdom Metazoa; phylum Chordata; class Hyperoartia; order Petromyzontiformes; family Petromyzontidae; genus Petromyzon; species Petromyzon marinus. Next base: position 279,441 of record NW_027423546.1, read on the forward strand.
CCGAGGCAACCCTTGCCCTGCACCCTGCCACTAACACAACTCTTGCCCTCCTCACACAACCCTTGCCCTGCCACTAACACAACCCTTGCCCTCCTCACACAACCCTTGCCCTGCTAACAACCCTTGCCCTGCTAACACAACCCTTGCCCTCCTCACACAACCCTTGCCCTGCCACTAACACAACCCTTGCCCTCCTCACACAACCCTTGCCCTGCTAACACAACCCTTGCCCTGCTGACACAACCCTTGCCCTCCTCACACAACCCTTGTCCTGCCACTAACACAACCCTTGCCCTCCTCACACAACCCTTGCCCTGCTAACACAACCCTTGCCCTCCTCGCACAACCCTTGCCCTGTGTCCTGCTCGCCACTAACACAACCCGTGCCCTCCTCGCACAACCCTTGCCCTGCTCGCCACTAACACAACCCTTGCCCTCCTCGCACAACCCTTGCCCTGTGTCCTGCTCGCCACTAACACAACCCGTGCCCTCCTCGCACAACCCTTGCCCTGCTCGCCACTAACACAACCCGTGCCCTCCTCGCACAACCCTTGCCCTGCTCGCCACTAACACAACCCGTGCCCTCCTCGCACAACCCTTGCCCCGTGCTCCCTGCTAACACAACCCGTGCCCTCCACGCACAACCCTTGCCCTGCTCGCCACTAACACAACCCGTGCCCTCCTCGCACAACCCTTGCCCTGCTCGCCACTAACACAACCCGTGCCCTCCTCGCACATCCCTTGCCCCGTGCTCCCTGCTAACACAACCCGTGCCCTCGCACAACCCTTGCCCTGCTCGCCACTAACACAACCCGTGCCCTCCTCGCACAACCCTTGCCCTGCTCGCCACTAACACAACCCGTGCCCTCCTCGCACAACCCTTGCCCCGTGCTCCCTGCTAACACAACCCGTGCCCTCCTCGCACAACCCTTGCCCTGCTCGCCACTAACACAACCCGTGCCCTCCTCGCACAACCCTTGCCCCTTGCTCCCTGCCCGCCAACGCAGGACGGCACGCCCCTGGCAGGCCTCATCCAGGACCACGTGGTTGCGGCGGCGGCCATGACGCTCCGCGGGGCCTGCTTCACTCGCGAGCAGTATCACAGGCTGACTTACCTGGGCCTGCACGGGGAGACGCACAGGCTCAGGATGTTACCGCCTGCCATACGTAGGCCTCACGTCCTGTGGACGGGCAAGCAGGTACACTACCTTCTACACTACCTGTTACACTACACACTACACTACTACACACACAGGCTGACTTACCTGGGCCTGCACGGGGAGACTCACAGGCTCAGGATGTTACCGCCTGCCATACGTAGGCCTCACGTACTGTGGACGGGCAAGCAGGTACACTACCTGTTACACTACCTGTTACACTACCTGTTACACTACTACACTACCTGTTACACTACTACACTACCTGTTACACTACACGCTACACTACTACACACACAGGCTGACTTACCTGGGCCTGCACGGGGAGACTCACAGGCTCAGGATGTTACCGCCTGCCATACGTAGGCCTCACGTACTGTGGACGGGCAAGCAGGTACACTACCTGTTACACTACCTGTTACACTACCTGTTACACTACTACACTACCTGTTACACTACCTGTTACACTACTACACACACAGGCTGACTTACCTGGGCCTGCACGGGGAGACGCACAGGCTGAGGATGTTACCGCCTGCTATACGTAGGCCTCACGTCCTGTGGACAGGCAAGCAGGTACGTGTGGGTACCTGTTACACTACCTGTTACACTACTACACTACCTGTTACACTACCTGTTACACTACTACACTACACTACTACACACACAGGCTGACTTACCTGGGCCTGCACGGGGAGACGCACAGGCTCAGGATGTTACCGCCTGCCATACGTAGGCCTCTTGTACTGTGGACGGGCAAGCAGGTACACTACCTGTTACACTACCTGTTACACTACCTGTTACACTACTACACTACCTGTTACACTACCTGTTACACTACACACTACACTACCTGTTACACTACTACACAACACACTACTACACACACAGGCTGACTTACCTGGGCCTGCACGGGGAGACGCACAGGCTGAGGATGTTACCGCCTGCTATACGTAGGCCTCGCGTCCTGTGGACAGGCAAGCAGGTACGTGTGGGTACCTGTTACACTACCTGTTACACTACTACACTACCTGTTACACTACCTGTTACACTACTACTCTACCTATTACACTACCTGTTACACTACCTGTTACACTACTACACTACACTACTACACACACAGGCTGACTTACCTGGGCCTGCACGGGGAGACGCACAGGCTGAGGATGTTACCGCCTGCCATACGTAGGCCTCTTGTACTGTGGACGGGCAAGCAGGTACACTACCTGTTACACTACCTGTTACACTACCTGTTACACTACTACACTACACACTACACTACTACACTACACGCTACACTACTACACTACCTGTTACACTACACACTACACTACCTGTTACACTACTACTACACTACACTACTACACACACAGGCTGACTTACCTGGGCCTGCACGGGGAGACGCACAGGCTCAGGATGTTACCGCCTGCTATACGTAGGCCTCACGTCCTGTGGACGGGCAAGCAGGTACACTACCTGTTACACTACCTGTTACACTACACACTACACTACCTGTTACACTACTACTACACTACACTACTACACACACAGGCTGACTTACCTGGGCCTGCACGGGGAGACTCACAGGCTCAGGATGTTACCGCCTGCCATACGTAGGCCTCACGTCCTGTGGACGGGCAAGCAGGTACACTACCTTCTACACTACCTGTTACACTACTACACTACCTGTTACACTACCTGTTACACTACTACTACACTACACTACTACACACAGGCTGACTTACCTGGGCCTGCACGGGGAGACGCACAGGCTGAGGATGTTACCGCCTGCCATACGTAGGCCTCTTGTACTGTGGACGGGCAAGCAGGTACGTGTGGGTACCTGTTACACTACCTGTTACACTACTACACTACCTGTTACACTACCTGTTACACTACTACACTACTACACACAGGCTGACTTACCTGGGCCTGCACGGGGAGACGCACAGGCTCAGGATGTTACCGCCTGCCATACGTAGGCCTCACGTCCTGTGGACGGGCAAGCAGGTACACTACCTGTTACACTACCTGTTACACTACTACACTACCTGTTACACTACTACACTACCTGTTACACTACCTGTTACACTACTACTACACTACTACACACACAGGCTGACTTACCTGGGCCTGCACGGGGAGACTCACAGGCTGAGGATGTTACCGCCTGCCATACGTAGGCCTCTTGTACTGTGGACGGGCAAGCAGGTACACTACCTGTTACACTACCTGTTACACTACCTGTTACACTACTACACTACCTGTTACACTACTACACTACCTGTTACACTACTACTACACTACACTACTACACACACAGGCTGACTTACCTGGGCCTGCACGGGGAGACGCACAGGCTCAGGATGTTACCGCCTGCCATACGTAGGCCTCGTGTACTGTGGACGGGCAAGCAGGTACACTACCTGTTACACTACCTGTTACACTACCTGTTACACTACACACTACACTACCTGTTACACTACTACTACACTACACTACTACACACACAGGCTGACTTACCTGGGCCTGCACGGGGAGACGCACAGGCTCAGGATGTTACCGCCTGCTATACGTAGGCCTCTTGTACTGTGGACGGGCAAGCAGGTACACTACCTGTTACACTACCTGTTACACTACTACACTACCTGTTACACTACACACTACACTACCTGTTACACTACTACACTACCTGTTACACTACTACACTACACACTACACTACACTACTACACACACAGGCTGACTTACCTGGGCCTGCACGGGGAGACGCACAGGCTCAGGATGTTACCGCCTGCCATACGTAGGCCTCTTGTACTGTGGACGGGCAAGCAGGTACACTACCTGTTACACTACTACACTACCTGTTACACTACCTGTTACACTACTACACTACACTACCTGTTACACTACCTGTTACACTACACGCTACACTACTACACACAGGCTGACTTACCTGGGCCTGCACGGGGAGACTCACAGGCTGAGGATGTTACCGCCTGCTATATGTAGGCCTCGCGTCCTGTGGACGGGCAAGCAGGTACACTACCTGTTACACTACACACTACACTACCTGTTACACTACCTGTTACACTACTACACTACCTGTTACACTACTACACTACTACACTACACTGCTACACTATACACTACTACACACACAGGCTCAGGATGCTACCGCCTGCCATATGTAGGCCTCGCGTCCTGTGGACGGGCAAGCAGGTACACTACCTGTTACACTACCTGTTACACTACTACACTACCTGTTACACTACCTGTTACACTACACACTACACTACCTGTTACACTACACACTACACTACCTGTTACACTACTACACTACCTGTTACACTACACACTACACTACCTGTTACACTACACACTACACTACCTGTTACACTACTACACTACCTGTTACACTACACACTACACTACCTGTTACACTACACACTACACTACCTGTTACACTACACACTACACTACCTGTTACACTACACACTACCTGTTACACTACACACTACACTACCTGTTACACGACACACTACACTACCTGTTACACTACTACACTACACTACCTGTTACACTACACACTACACTACTACACTACCTGTTACACTACTACACTACCTGTTACACTACACTACTACACTACACTACCTGTTACACTACCTATTACACTACTACACTACACACTACACTACCTGTTACACTACCTGTTACACTGCCTGTTACACTACTACACTACACTACTACACACACAGGCTCAGGATGCTACCGCCTGCCATATGTAGGCCTCGCGTCCTGTGGACGGGCAAGCAGGTACACTACCTGTTACACTACCTGTTACACTACTACACTACCTGTTACACTACACACTACACTGCCTGTTACACTACACACTACACTACCTGTTACACTACACACTACACTACTACACTACCTGTTACACTACACACTACACTACCTGTTACACTACACACTACACTACCTGTTACACTACACACTACACTACCTGTTACACTACCTGTTACACTACTACACTACCTGTTACACTACCTGTTACACTACTACACTACCTGTTACACTACACACTACACTACCTGTTACACTACCTGTTACACTACTACACTACCTGTTACACTACTACACTACCTGTTACACTACTACACTACACTACACACTACACTACTACACACACAGGCTCAGGATGCTACCGCCTGCCATATGTAGGCCTCGCGTCCTGTGGACGGGCAAGCAGGTACACTACCTGTTACACTACCTGTTACACTACTACACTACCTGTTACACTACACACTACCTGTTACACTACACACTACACTACCTGTTACACTACACACTACACTACCTGTTACACTACACACTACACTACCTGTTACACTACACACTACACTACCTGTTACACTACACACTACACTACCTGTTACACTACTACACTACCTGTTACACTACCTGTTACACTACTACACTACCTGTTACACTACTACACTACCTGTTACACTACACACTACACTACCTGTTACACTACCTGTTACACTACTACACTACCTGTTACACTACTACACTACCTGTTACACTACTACACTACTACACTACACTGCTACACTATACACTACTACACACACAGGCTCAGGATGCTACCGCCTGCCATATGTAGGCCTCGCGTCCTGTGGACGGGCAAGCAGGTACACTACCTGTTACACTACCTGTTACACTACTACACTACCTGTTACACTACACACTACCTGTTACACTACACACTACACTACCTGTTACACTACACACTACACTACCTGTTACACTACACACTACACTACTACACTACCTGTTACACTACACACTACACTACCTGTTACACTACACATTACACTACCTGTTACACTACCTGTTACACTACTACACTACCTGTTACACTACCTGTTACACTACTACACTACCTGTTACACTACTACACTACCTGTTACACTACACACTACACTACCTGTTACACTACACACCACTACCTGTTACACTACACACTACACACTACACTACCTGTTACACTACCTGTTACACTACCTGTTACACTACTACACTACACACTACACTACCTGTTACACTACACACTACACTACCTGTTACACTACTACACTACCTGTTACACTACTACACTACACTACCTGTTACACTACACACTACACTACCTGTTACACTACACACTACACTACCTGTTACACTACTACACTACACTACTACACACACTACACTACTACACACACTACACTACCTGTTACACTACTACACTACCTGTTACACTACCTGCTACACTACTACACTACCTGCTACACTACTACACTACATACTACACTACTACACTACACACTGCACTACCTGTTACACTACTACACTACACACTACAATACTACACTACTACACACACTACACTACACACTACACTACTACACCACCCACTACACCACCCACTACACTACACACTACACTACACACTACACTACACTACACACTACACTACACACTACATTATACACTACACTACACACTACACTACACCACCCACTACACTACACACTACACTACACTACACACTACACTATACACTACACCACCCACTACACTACCCACTACACTACACACACACTACACTACTACACTACCCACTACACTACACACTATACACTACACACTACACTACACTACTACACTACCCACTACACTACACACTATACACTACACACTACACTACACTACTACACCACCCACTACACTACACACTACACTACCCACTACACTACACACTACACGCTACACTACCCACTACACTACCCGCTAGTGGGTAGTGTAGCGGGTGGTGTAGTGAACTCACTCACCCTGTACTCACCCTTCCCAGCTGATGTCCACCCCGGTGGTCAACTCACTCACCCTGTACTCACCCCTCTAGCTGGTGTCCACCCTGCTGGTCAACTCACTCACCCCCTGTACTCACCCACAGCTGGTGTCCACCCTGCTGGTCAACTCACTCACCCTGTACTCACCCCTCTAGCTGGTGTCCACCCTGCTGGTCAACTCACTCACCCTGTACTCACCCCTCTAGCTGATGTCCACCCTGGTGGTGAACTCACTCACCCTGTACTCACCCCTCTCAGCTGGTGTCCACCCTGGTGGTGAACTCACTCACCCTGTACTCACCCCTCCTAGCTGGTGTCCACCCTGCTGGTCAACTCACTCACCCCCTGTACTCACCCCTCTCAGCTGGTGTCCACCCTGGTGGTGAACTCACTCACCCCCTGTACTCACCCATCCCAGCTGGTGTCCACCCTGTTGGTGAACTCTCACCCCCACCTGGTGTCCACCCTGGTGGTGAACTCACTCACCCCCTGTACTCACCCTTCACAGCTGGTGTCCACCCTGGTGGTGAACTCACTCACCCCCTGTACTCACCCATCCCAGCTGGTGTCCACCCTGGTGGTGAACTCTCACCCCCACCTGGTGTCCACCCTGGTGGTGAACTCACTCACCCCTTCTCAGCTGGTGTCCACCCTGCTGGTCAACTCACTCACCCTGTACTCACCCCTCTCAGCTGGTGTCCACCCTGCTGGTCAACTCACTCACCCTGTACTCACCCCTCCCAGCTGGTGTCCACCCTGGTGGTGAACTCTCACCCCCAGCTGGTGTCCACCCTGGTGGTGAACTCACTCCCCCTGTACTCACCCCTCTCAGCTGGTGTCCACCCTGCTGGTCAACTCACTCACCCCCTGTACTCACCCTCTAGCTGGTGTCCACCCTGGTGGTGAACTCACTCACCCCCTGTACTCACCCTTCACAGCTGGTGTCCACCCTGCTGGTCAACTCACTGCCGCTGGGCGCTCCTCCGCTGAACCTGAATGGATCGGCCAAGGTGGGTGGCAGGGCCTGGCTTCGCCTCCCTGCCCGGAAGGTCAAGTCGCCTGGGTTCAACCCCGCGCTCATGTGTGAATCACAGGTAGCTGTACGCACACACCTGTACACACCTGTACACACACACACAGTGACACACACACAGTGACACACACACACACACAGTGACACACACACACACAGTGACACACACACACACAGTGTACACACATACCTGGGTTCAACCCCGCACTCATGTGTGAATCACAGGTAGCTGTACGCACACACCTGTACACACCTGTACACACACACAGTGACACACACACAGTGACACACACACACACAGTGACACACACACACACAGTGACACACACACACCTGTACACACACACCTGGGTTCAACCCCGCACTCATGTGTGAATCACAGGTAGCTGTACGCACACACACACCTGTACACACCTGTACACACACACCTGTACACACACACAGTGTACACACATACCTGGGTTCAACCCCGCACTCATGTGTGAATCACAGGTAGCTGTACACACACACAGACACACACAGTGACACACACACACACACACAGTGACACACACACACACAGTGTACACACACACACAGTGACACACACACACACAGTGACACACACACACAGTGTACACACACAGTGACACACACACACAGTGACACACACACACAGTGTACACACACACACACAGTGACACACACACAGTGACACACACACAGTGTACACACACACAGTGACACACACACAGTGACACACACACACACACACGGTGACACACACACAGTGTACACACACACCTGGGTTCAACCCCACACTCATGTGTGAATCACAGGTAGCTGTACGCGCACACACAGACACGCACACACCTGTATGTACACACAGTGTACACACACACACCTGTACACACACACAGTGACACACACACACAGTGACACACACACACAGTGACACACACACACAGTGACACACACACCTATACGCACCTGTACACACACCTGTACACACAGACACGCACGCACGCACACCTGTACGCACACACACCTATACACACACACCTATACACACCTGTACACGCACACACCTGTACACACACACAGTGTACACACACACACAGTGTACACACACACAGAGTGACACACACACAGTGTACACACACACAGTAACACACACACAGTAACACACACACAGTGACACACACACAGTGTACACGCACACACAGTGACACACACACAGTGACACACACACACATAGTGACACACAGACACACGTTTACACACACACACCTTTACATACACCTATACACACCTGTACACACACAGTGACACACCTGTATACACACCTGTACACACACGGTGTACAGAGAATGGCTCTGACTCCTGGCCACGTAGTTTTTCCCAGGCCCGCTCACCATCATGAAGGTCCTTAATGATCGTGAGCAGAGGGTCAGGGACTCTAAAAGCACGAAGAACGACCCAGAGCCCAGGCCTACTGATGGTATCATAGGCCTTGACCAGGTCAATAAAGCAGAGATGTAGGTCTTGCTGGAATTCCCTACACCTCTGCTGTAGCAGACGGACAGAAAATATGGCATCTGTGTAGGACCGCCCTTTCCTGAAACCGCATTGGGGCTCCGCAAGCCTCTCCTCAGCGTGCCTGGCAAGGCGATGTTGAATAATCCTTGCCAGGACCTTTCCTGGCACACTGAGGAGTGAGATGCCCCTGTAGTTGTTACGAACCTCCGAGCGAAGGCTGCGGTAAGCCTCCTCGTTCTCTGACGTGGGATTCTGTAGCCGATGACAGTGGGCCTGTCACTTTTTCTCAACCATCCTGAACACCTCCTCTGTCAGGCAGGGTCTCTGCGGAGGTCTGGACCGCGTACCCAAAGCAGCCATTGCAGCTGCATGAGTCACAGTCCTAAACCTCGCCCATTTACCCTCGACATCAGGAGGAGTCGGGGACGATGCCAACCCCAGCCGCAAGTGATGATGAAATTCTCGCTTGCAACTTTAATCAGCTAGCTGAGACCAGGCCACCTTAGGTTGGAATGGGGTCCTGGGTGTACACCCACCACCGGAGTGGAAGAATGGCAGGCGCATCTTACAGATGACTAGTCGATGGTCAGAGGGCAGATCAGCTCCACGGTAGGTCCTGGTGTCAAGGACATGGGCTCGCATCCGCTGGTCCGTCACTATGTAGTCCAGCAGATGTTCTTGCTTGGACCCGGCGTGCATCCGTGATGTTGTGTAGATGCGCCAATGCCGGTGTGTGTACACACAGTGACACGCACACACTGTACACACACACAGTGTACACACACACTCACTGTACACACACACGCACCTGTATCTAACTCTAACTATCTCTGTGTATATCTCTGTGACTATCTCTGTATCTATCTAACTCTGTATCTATCTAACTAACTCTGTAACTATCTATCTCTGTGACTATCTCTGTATCTATCTCTGTGACTATCTCTGTGACTATCTCTGTATCTAGCTAACTAACTAACTCTGTGACTATCTCTGTGACTATCTCTGACTATCTCTGTAACTATCTAACTATCTGTGTGTATATCTCTGTATCTCTCTGTGATTCTGTGACTATCTTTGTGTATATCTCTGTGTATATCTCTGTGACTATCTCTGTATCTAACTAACTAACTCTGTGACTATCTCTGTGACTATCTCTGTTACTATCTCTGTGTATCTCTCTGTGACTATCTCTAGGTGATTATCTGTGGTGGTGAGCTACTCTGCGGCCTGCTGGACAAGGCTTTAACTAACTCTGTATCTATCTAACTATCTCTGTATCTATCTAACTATCTAACTAACTCTGTATCTATCTAACTAACTCTATCTATCTAACTCTGTATCTATCTAACTAACTCTGTATCTATCTAACTAACTCTCTATCTATCTATCTCTGTATCTATCTAACTATCTAACTAACTCTGTATCTATCTAACTATCTCTGTATCTATCTAACTATCTAACTAACTCTCTATCTATCTAACTAACTCTGTATCTATCTAACTAACTCTGTATCTATCTAACTAACTCTGTAACTATCTAACTAACTCTGTATCTATCTAACTAACTCTGTATCTATCAAACTATCTCTGTGACTATCTCTTTGTATCTCTCTGACTATCTCTAGGTGATTATCCATGGCAGTGAGCTCCTCTGCGGCCTGCTGGACAAGGCTTTCTCTAACAAACTCTGTATCTATCTAACTAACTCTGTATCTATCTAACTACCTCTGTATCTATCTAACTATCTAACTATCTCCATGACTATCTCTGACTATCTCCGTGACTATCTCTGTGACTATCTCTGTGTATCTCTGTGGCTATCTCTGTGACTATCTCTGTGACTATCTCTGTATCTAACTAACTCTGTATCTATCTAACTAACTCTGTATCTATCTAACTCTGTATCTATCTAACTCTGTATCTATCTAACTATCTCTGTATCTATCTAACTATCTCTGTATCTATCTAACTAACTCTGTATCTATCTCTGTATCTATCTAACTAACTCTGTATCTATCTAACTATCTCTGTATCTATCTAACTAACTCTGTATCTATCTAACTATCTCTGTGACTATCTCTAGGTGATTATCCGTGGCAGTGAGCTCCTCTGCGGCCTGCTGGACAAGGCTTTCTCTAACTAACTCTGTATCTATCTAACTACCTCTGTATCTATCTAACCATCTAACTATCTCTGTGACTATCTCTGTGACTATCTCTGTGACTATCTCTGTATCTATCTATCTAACTATCTCCGTGACTATCTCTGTGACTATCTCTGTGTATCTCTGTGACTATCTCTGTGACTATCTCTAGGTGATTATCCGTGGCGGTGAGCTCCTCCTCGGCCTGCTGGACAAGGCTTTCGCTAACTCTGTATCTATTTAACTATCTCTGTATCTATCTAACTAACTCTGTATCTATATAACTAACTCTGTATCTATCTAACTATCTGTGTGACTATCTCTAGGTGATTATCCGTGGCGGTGAGCTCCTCTACGGCCTGCTGGACAAGGCTTTCTCTAACTAACTCTGTATCTAACTAACTAACTAACTCTGTATCTATCTAACTAACTCTGTATCTATCTAACTAACTATGTATCTATCTAACTATCTCTGTGACTATCTCTAGGTGATTATCCGTGGCGGTGAGCTCCTCTGCGGCCTACTGGACAAGGCTTTCTCTAACTAACTCTGTATTTATCTAACTAACTCTGTATCTATCTAACTAACTCTGTATCTATCTAACTAACTCTGTATCTATCTAACTAACTCTGTATCTATCTAACTAACTAACTAACTCTGTAACTAACTAACTCTGTATCTATCTAACTAACTCTGTATCTATCTAACTAACTCTGTATCTATCTAACTAACTCTGTATCTATCTATCTAACTCTGTATCTATCTAACTAACTCTGTATCTATCTAACTAACTAACTCTGTAACTAACTAACTCTGTATATATCTAACTAACTCTGTATCTAACTATCTGTGTGACTATCTCTGGGTGATTATCCGTGGCGGTGAGCTGCTCTGCGGCCTGCTGGACAAGGCTTTCTCTAACTTACTCTGTATCTATCTAACTATCTCTGTATCTATCTAACTATCTAACTAACTCTGTATCTATCTAACTATCTCTGTATCTATCTAACTAACTAACTCTGTATCTATCTAACTAACTCTGTATCTATCTAACTAACTCTGTATCTATCTAACTAACTCTGTATCTATCTAACTATCTGTGTGACTATCTCTAAGTGATTATCCGTGGCGGTGAACTACTCTGCGGCCTGCTGGACTAGGCTTTCTCTAACTAACTCTGTATTTATCTAACTAACTCTGTATCTATCTAACTATCTAACTAACTCTGTATCTATCCAACTATCTCTGTATCTATCTATCTAACTAACTCTGTATGTATCCAACTAACTCTGTATCTATCTAACTATCTGTGTGACTATCTCTAGGTGATTATCCGTGGTGGTGAGCTGCTGTGCGGCCTGCTGGACAAGGCTTCCTCTCACTAACTCTGTATCTATCTAGCTAACTCTGTATGTATCTAACTAACTCTGTATCTATCTAACTAACTCTGTATCTATCTAACTAACTCTGTATCTATCTAACTAACTCTGTATGTATCTAACTAACTCTGTATCTATCTAACTAACTCTGTATGTATCTAACTAACTCTGTATCTATCTAACTAACTCTGTATCTATCTAACTAACTCTGTATCTATCTAACTAACTAACTCTGTAACTAACTAACTCTGTATCTATCTAACTAACTCTGTATCTATCTAACCAACTCTGTATCTATCTAACTAACTCTGTATCTATCTATCTAACTCTGTATCTATCTAACTAACTCTGTATCTATCTAACTAACTAACTCTGTAACTAACTAACTCTGTATCTATCTAACTAACTCTGTATCTAACTATCTGTGTGACTATCTCTGGGTGATTATCCGTGGCGGTGAGCTGCTCTGCGGCCTGCTGGACAAGGCTTTCTCTAACTTACTCTGTATCTATCTAACTATCTCTGTATCTATCTAACTATCTAACTAACTCTGTATCTATCTAACTATCTCTGTAGCTATCTAACTAACTAACTAACTCTGTATCTATCTAACTAACTCTGTATCTATCTAACTAACTCTGTATCTATCTAACTATCTGTGTGACTATCTCTAAGTGATTATCCGTGGCGGTGAGCTACTCTGCGGCCTGCTGGACTAGGCTTTCTCTAACTAACTCTGTATTTATCTAACTAACTCTGTATCTATCTAACTATCTAACTAACTCTGTATCTATCCAACTATCTCTGTATCTATCTATCTATCTAACTAACTCTGTATGTATCTAACTAACTCTGTATCTATCTAACTATCTGTGTGGCTATCTCTAGGTGATTATCCGTGGTGGTGAGCTGCTGTGCGGCCTGCTGGACAAGGCTTCCTCTCACTAACTCTGTATCTATCTAGCTAACTCTGTATGTATCTAACTAACTCTGTATCTATCTAACTAACTCTGTATCTATCTAACTAACTCTGTATCTATCTAACTAACTCTGTATGTATCTAACTAACTCTGTATCTATCTAACTAACTCTGTATGTATCTAACTAACTCTGTATCTATCTAACTAACTGTATCTATCTAACTAACTCTGTATCTATCTAACTAACTCTGTATCTATCTAACTAACTCTGTATCTATCTAACTAACTCTGTATCTATCTAACTAACTAACTAACTCTGTAACCAACTAACTCTGTATCTATCTAACTAACTCTGTATCTATATAACTAACTCTATCTAACTAACTCTGTATCTATCTAACTCACTCTGTATCTATCTAACTAACTCTGTATCTATCTAACTATCTCTGTATCTATCTAACTAACTCTGTATCTATCTAACTATCTGTGTGACTATCTCTAGGTGATTATCCGTGGCGGTGAGCTGCTCTGCGGCCTGCTGGACAAGGCTTTCTCTAACTAACTCTGTATCTATCTAACTCTGTATCTATCTATCTAACTAACTTTGTATCTATCTAACTAACTCTGTATCTATCTAACTAACTCTGTATCTATCTATCTAACTAACTAACTCTGTAACCAACTAACTCTGTATCTATCTAACTAACTCTGTATCTATATAACTAACTCTATCTAACTAACTCTGTATCTATCTAACTAACTCTGTATGTATCTAACTAACTCTGTATCTATCTAACTACCTCTGTATCTATCTAACTAACTCTGTATCTATCTAACTAACTCTGTATCTATCTAACTACCTTTGTATCTATCTAACTATCTAACTATCTCTGTGACTATCTCTGTATCTATCTAACTATCTCTGTATCTATCTAACTATCTCTGTATCTATCTATCTATCTAACTAACTCTGTATCTATCTAACTAACTCTGTATCTATCTAACTATCTGTGTGACTATCTCTAGGTGATTATCCGTGGCGGTGAACTGCTCTGCGGCCTGCTGGACAAGGCCCATATGGGCAGCACATCACTGGGACTTGTTCACTCTGTGCACGAACTCTACGGGGGAAACGCGAGCGGACGCCTCCTCACCAACCTGGCACGGCTCTTCACCGCCTACCTGCAGCTCTACCTGGGGTTCTCACTCGGTACGCACAGACACACACACACACAGACTCGTACACACACACACACAGACACACACACACACAGAGACTCGCACACACACACAGACTCACACACACACACACACAGAGACTCACACACACACACAGACTCGTACACACACACACACAGAGACTCGCACACACACACAGACTCGCACACACACACACAGAGACTCACACACACACACAGACTCGTACACACACACACAGAGACTCGCACACACACACACACAAAGACTCGCACACACACACAGACTCGCACACACACACACACAGAGACTCGCGCACACACACAGACTCGTACACACACACACACAGACTCGTACACACACACACAGACTCGCACACACACACACAGACTCGTACACACACACACACACAGAGACTCGCGCACACACACAGACTCGTACACACACACACACAGACTCGTACACACACACACACAGACACACACACACAGAGACTCGTACACACACACACAGAGACTCGCACACACACACACACAGACTCGTACACACACACACAGACTCGTACACACACACACAGACTCGTACACACACACACAGACACACACACACACAGAGACTCGTACACACAGACTCGTACACACACACACACACAGACTCGTACACACACACACACACAGACTCGTACACACACACACACAGACTCGTACACACACACACAGAGACCCGCACACACACACAGAGACTCGCACACACACACAGACTCACACACACACAGACTTGTACACACACACACAGACTCGTACACACACACAGACTCGTACACACACACAGACTAGTACACACTCACACACAGACTCTTACACACACACACACACAGACTCGTAGACACACACACAGAGACTCGCACACACACACAGACTCACACACACACACAGACTCGTACACACACACACAGACTCGTACACACACACAGACTCGTACACACACACACAGACTAGTACACACACACACACACACAGACTCGTACACACACACACAGACTCGTACACACACACAGACTCGTACACACTCACACAGACACACACACACACACAGACTCGCACACACAGACTCGTACACACACACACAGACTCGTAGACACACACACACACACAGACTCGTACACACACACAGACTCGTACACACACACACACAGACTCATAGACACACACAGACTCTACACACACACACAGACACATAGACACACACAGACTCTACACACACACAGACTCGTACACACACAGACTCATAGATACACACAGACTCATAGACACACACACAGACACGGACACACACACAGACACGGACACACACACAGACTCATAGACACACACACACACATAGACACACATACAGACTCATAGACACACACAGAGATTCATAGACACACACACAGACACATAGACACACACACAGACTCATAGACACACACACACACACATAGACACACATACAGACTCATAGACACACACAGAGATTCATAGACACACACACAGACACAGACACACACACACAGACTCATAGACACACAAACACACACATAGACACACACAGACTCATAGACACACACACACACATAGACACACATACAGACTCATAGACACACACAGAGATTCATAGACACACACACAGACACATAGACACACAGTGTGTGTTTCACTGTGTTTGTCACTGTGTGTGTGTCTCTGTGTGGGTGTCTCTGTGTGTGTGTGTGTGTCACTGTGTGTGTGTGTCACTGTGTGTGTGTGTCACTGTGTGTGTGTGTCACTGTGTGTGTGTGTCACTGTGTGTGTGTCACTGTGTGTGTGTCAGTGTGTGTGTCAGTGTGTCTGTGTGTGTCACTGTGTGTGTGTGTGTCACTGTGTGTGTGTGTATGTCACTGTGTGTGTGTGTCACTGTGTGTGTGTCACTGTGTGTGTGTGTCACTGTGTGTGTGTGTCACTGTGTGTGTGTGTCACTGTGTGTGTCACTGTGTGTGTGTGTCACTGTGTGTCACTGTGTGTGTCACTGTGTGTGTGTCACTGTGTGTGTCACTGTGTGTGTGTGTCACTGTGTGTGTGTCACTGTGTGTGTCACTGTGTGTGTGTGTCACTGTGTGTGTGTCACTGTGTGTGTCACTGTGTGTGTGTGTCACTGTGTGTGTGTGTCACTGTGTGTGTCACTGTGTGTGTCACTGTGTGTGTGTCACTGTGTGTGTCACTGTGTGTGTCACTGTGTGTGTGTGTCACTGTGTGTGTGTCACTGTGTGTGTGTCACTGTGTGTGTGTGTCACTGTGTGTGTGTCACTGTGTGTGTCACTGTGTGTGTCACTGTGTGTGTGTCACTGTGTATGTGTGTCACTGTGTGTGTGTCACTGTGTGTGTCACTGTGTGTGTCACTGTGTGTGTACACTGTGTGTGTCACTGTGTGTGTGTCACTGTGTGTGTGTGTCACTGTGTGTGTGTCACTGTGTGTGTGTGTGTGTCACTCTGTGTGTGTGTCACTGTGTGTCACTGTGTGTGTGTCACTGTGTATGTGTGTGTCACTGTGTGTGTGTCACTGTGTGTGTGTGTACACTGTGTGTGTGTCACTGTGTGTGTCACTGTGTGTGTGTCACTGTGTGTGTGTGTACACTGTGTGTGTGTCACTGTGTGTGTGTCACTGTGTGTGTGTCACTGTGTGTGTCACTGTGTGTGTCACTGTGTGTGTGTCACTGTGTGTGTGTGTGTGTCACTGTGTGTGTGTGTCACTGTGTGTGTGTCACTGTGTGTGTGTGTACACTGTGTGTGTGTCACTGTGTGTGTGTCACTGTGTGTGTGTCACTGTGTGTGTGTGTCACTGTGTGTGTCACTGTGTGTGTCACTGTGTGTGTGTCACTGTGTGTCACTGTGTGTGTGTCACTGTGTGTGTCACTGTGTGTGTGTCACTGTGTGTGTGTGTCACTGTGTGTGTGTCACTGTGTGTATCACTGTGTGTGTGTCACTGTGTGTGTGTCACTGTGTGTGTGTCACTGTGTGTGTGTCACTGTGTGTGTCACTGTGTGTGTCACTGTGTGTGTGTGTCACTGTGTGTGTGTCACTGTGTGTGTCACTGTGTATGTGTGTGTCACTGTGTATGTGTGTGTCACTGTGTGTGTGTCACTGTGTGTGTGTCACTGTGTGTGTGTGTACACTGTGTGTGTGTCACTGTGTGTGTCACTGTGTGTGTGTCACTGTGTGTGTGTGTGTCACTGTGTGTGTGTGTACACTGTGTGTGTGTCACTGTGTGTGTGTGTCACTGTGTGTGTGTGTCACTGTGTGTGTCACTGTGTGTGTGTCACTGTGTGTGTGTCACTGTGTGTGTGTGTCACTGTGTGTGTGTCACTGTGTGTGTGTCACTGTGTATGTGTGTGTCACTGTGTGTGTGTCACTGTGTGTGTGTGTACACTGTGTGTGTGTCACTGTGTGTGTCACTGTGTGTGTGTCACTGTGTGTGTGTCACTGTGTGTGTGTGTACACTGTGTGTGTGTCACTGTGTGTGTGTGTCACTGTGTGTGTGTGTCACTGTGTGTGTCACTGTGTGTGTCACTGTGTGTGTGTGTCACTGTGTGTGTGTCACTGTGTGTGTCACTGTGTGTGTCACTGTGTGTGTGTCACTGTGTGTGTGTCACACTGTGTGTGTGTGTCACTGTGTGTGTGTCACTGTGTGTGTCACTGTGTGTGTGTCACTGTGTGTGTGTCACTGTGTGTGTCACTGTGTGTCACTGTGTGTGTGTGTACACTGTGTGTGTGTGTCACTGTGTGTGTCACTGTGTGTGTATCTGTGTGTGTGTGTCACTGTGTGTGTGTCACTGTGTGTGTGTCACTGTGTGTGTCACTGTGTAGGGGTGGAGGATATTTTGGTGAAGGAGGCAGCTGATGAGGAGCGCTTGAAGATCATCCACGCGTCTCACCACTGCGGTGACGCTGTGAGACCACAACCACCACAACCACAACCACCACAACCACCACAACCACAACCACAACAACCACCACAACAACCATCACAACCATCACCACCATCACAACCATCACAACCACCACAACCATCACAACCACCACCACAACCATCACAGCCACCACCACAACCATCACAACCACCACAACTATCACAACCACAACCACCACAACCACCACCACAACCACCACAACCACCACAACCACCACAACCACCACAACCACCACCACAACCACCACAACAACAACCACAACTACCACCACAACTACCACAACCACCACAACCACCACAACAACCACAACAACCACCACAACAACCACCACAACCACCACCACAACTACCACAACTACCACCACAACCACCACCACAACTACCACCACAACTACCACCACCACCACAACCACCACAACCACCACCACAACTACCACCACAACCACCACCACAACTACCACAACTACCACCACAACCACCACCACAACTACCACAACTACCACCACAACCACCACCACAACTACTACCACAACTACCACAACAACCACCACAACTACCACAACTACCACAACCACCACAACTACCACCACAACTATCACCACAACTACCACCACCACCACAACTACCACCACAACCACCACAACTACCACCACAACTACCACCACCACCACCACCACCACAACCACCACCACCACAACCACCACCACAACCACCACAACTACCACAACTACCACTCTCTCTCTCCCCGTGTCTCTCTCCCCGTGTCTCTCTCTCCCCGTGTCTCTCTCTCCCCGTGTCTCTCTCCCCGTGTCTCTCTCCCCGTGTCTCTCTCTCCCCGTGTCTCTCTCCCCGTGTCTCTCTCTCCCCACGTGTCACCCCGTCTCTCACCCCGTGTCTCACCCCGTCTCTCACCCCGTCTCTCACCCCGTGTCTCACCATGTGTCTCTCTCTCTCCCCGTGTCTCTCTCTCCCCGTGTCTCTGTCTCCCCGTGTTTCTCTCTCCCCCTGTTTCTCCCGTGTCTCTCTCTCCCCGTGTCTCTCTCCCCGTGTCTCTCTCCCCGTGTCTCTCTCTCCCCGTGTCTCTCTCTCCCGTGTCTCTCTCACCGTGTCCCTCTCTCCCCGTGTCTCTCTCTCCCCGTGTCTCTCTCACCGTGTCCCTCTCTCCCCGTGTCTCTCTCTCCCCGTGTCTCTCTCTCCCCGTGTCTCTCTCTCCCCGTGTCTCTCTCTCCCCGTGTCTCTCTCTCACCGTGTCTCTCTCTCCCCGTGTCTCTCTCCCCGTGTCTCTCTCTCCCCGTGTCTCTCTCTCCCCGTGTCTCTCTCTCCCCGTGTCTCTCTCCCCGTGTCTCTCTCTCCCCGTGTCTCTCTCCCCGTGTCTCTCTCTCCCCGTGTCTCTCTCTCCCCGTGTCTCTCTCCCCGTGTCTCTCTCCCCGTGTCTCTCTCTCCCCGTGTCTCTCTCTCCCCGTGTCTCTCTCCCCGTGTCTCTGTCTCCCAGGCGGTGCGCTCCGCGCTGAGTCTCAGTAGCGACGCGTCTCTCTCTCCCCGTGTCTCTCTCCCCGTGTCTCTCTCTCCCCGTGTCTCTCTCCCCGTGTCTCTCTCTCCCCGTGTCTCTCTCCCCGTGTCTCTCTCCCCGTGTCTCTCTCTCCCCGTGTCTCTCTCTCCCCGTGTCTCTCTCTCCCCGTGTCTCTCTCTCACCGTGTCTCTCTCTCCCCGTGTCTCTCTCTCCCCGTGTCTCTCTCCCCGTGTCTCTCTCTCCCCGTGTCTCTCTCCCCGTGTCTCTCTCTCCCCGTGTCTCTCTCCCCGTGTCTCTCTCTCCCCGTGTCTCTCTCCCCGTGTCTCTCTCTCCCCGTGTCTCTCTCTCCCCGTGTCTCTCTCTCCCCGTGTCTCTCTCTCCCCGTGTCTCTCTCCCCGTGTCTCTCTCTCCCCGTGTCTCTCTCCCCGTGTCTCTCTCTCCCCGTGTCTCTCTCCCCGTGTCTCTCTCTCCCCGTGTCTCTCTCCCCGTGTCTCTCTCTCCCCGTGTCTCTCTCTCCCCGTGTCTCTCTCCCCGTGTCTCTCTCTCCCCGTGTCTCTCTCTCCCCGTGTCTCTCTCTCCCCGTGTCTCTCTCCCCGTGTCTCTCTCTCCCCGTGTCTCTCTCCCCGTGTCTCTCTCTCCCCGTGTCTCTCTCCCCGTGTCTCTCTCTCCCCGTGTCTCTCTCTCCCCGTGTCTCTCTCTCCCCGTGTCTCTCTCCCCGTGTCTCTCTCCCCGTGTCTCTCTCTCCCCGTGTCTCTCTCTCCCCGTGTCTCTCTCTCCCCGTGTCTCTCTCTCCCCGTGTCTCTCTCTCCCCGTGTCTCTCTCTCCCCGTGTCTCTCTCTCCCCGTGTCTCTCTCTCCCCGTGTCTCTCTCCCCGTGTCTCTCTCTCCCCGTGTCTCTCTCTCCCCGTGTCTCTCTCCCCGTGTCTCTCTCTCCCCGTGTCTCTCTCCCCGTGTCTCTCTCTCCCCGTGTCTCTCTCTCCCCGTGTCTCTCTCTCCCCGTGTCTCTCTCCCCGTGTCTCTCTCTCCCCGTGTCTCTCTCCCCGTGTCTCTCTCTCCCCGTGTCTCTCTCCCCGTGTCTCTCTCTCCCCGTGTCTCTCTCCCCGTGTCTCTCTCTCCCCGTGTCTCTCTCTCCCCGTGTCTCTCTCTCCCCGTGTCTCTCTCTCCCCGTGTCTCTCTCCCCGTGTCTCTCTCTCCCCGTGTCTCTCTCCCCGTGTCTCTCTCTCCCCGTGTCTCTCTCCCCGTGTCTCTCTCTCCCCGTGTCTCTCTCCCCGTGTCTCTCTCTCCCCGTGTCTCTCTCTCCCCGTGTCTCTCTCCCCGTGTCTCTCTCTCCCCGTGTCTCTCTCTCCCCGTGTCTCTCTCTCCCCGTGTCTCTCTCCCCGTGTCTCTCTCTCCCCGTGTCTCTCTCCCCGTGTCTCTCTCTCCCCGTGTCTCTCTCCCCGTGTCTCTCTCTCCCCGTGTCTCTCTCTCCCCGTGTCTCTCTCTCCCCGTGTCTCTCTCCCCGTGTCTCTCTCCCCGTGTCTCTCTCTCCCCGTGTCTCTCTCTCCCCGTGTCTCTCTCTCCCCGTGTCTCTCTCTCCCCGTGTCTCTCTCTCCCCGTGTCTCTCTCTCCCCGTGTCTCTCTCTCCCCGTGTCTCTCTCTCCCCGTGTCTCTCTCCCCGTGTCTCTCTCTCCCCGTGTCTCTCTCTCCCCGTGTCTCTCTCCCCGTGTCTCTCTCTCCCCGTGTCTCTCTCCCCGTGTCTCTCTCTCCCCGTGTCTCTCTCTCCCCGTGTCTCTCTCTCCCCGTGTCTCTCTCCCCGTGTCTCTCTCCCCGTGTCTCTCTCTCCCCGTGTCTCTCTCCCCGTGTCTCTCTCTCCCCGTGTCTCTCTCTCCCCGTGTCTCTCTCTCCCCGTGTCTCTCTCCCCGTGTCTCTCTCCCCGTGTCTCTCTCTCCCCGTGTCTCTCTCCCCGTGTCTCTCTCCCCGTGTCTGTCTCCCCGTGTCTCTCTCTCCCCGTGTCTCTCTCTCCCCGTGTCTCTCTCCCCGTGTCTCTCTCTCCCCGTGTCTCTCTCTCCCCGTGTCTCTCTCCCCGTGTCTCTCTCCCCGTGTCTCTCTCTCCCCGTGTCTCTCTCCCCGTGTCTCTCTCCCCGTGTCTCTCTCTCCCCGTGTCTCTCTCCCCGTGTCTCTCTCCCCGTGTCTCTCTCTCCCCGTGTCTCTCTCTCCCCGTGTCTCTCTCTCCCCGTGTCTCTCTCCCCGCGTGTCTCTCTCTCCCCGTGTCTCTCTCTCCCCGTGTCTCTCTCTCCCCGTGTCTCTCTCCCCGCGTGTCTCTCTCTCCCCGTGTCTCTCTCTCCCCGTGTCTCTCTCTCCCCGTGTCTCTCTCCCCGTGTCTCTCTCCCCGTGTCTCTCTCTCCCCGTGTCTCTCTCCCCGCGTGTCTCTCTCTCCCCGTGTCTCTCTCTCCCCGTGTCTCTCTCTCCCCGTGTCTCACCGTGTCTCCCCGCGTGTCTCTCTCCCCGTGTGTCTCTGTCTCACCGCGTGTCTCTCTCTCCCCACGTGTCTCTCTCACCCCGTGTGTCTCTCTCCCCGTGTCTCTCTCCGTGTCTCTGTCTCTCTCCCCGTGTCTCTGTCTCCCAGGCTGTCCGCTCCGCGCTGAGTCTCAGTAGCGACGCGTCTCTCTCCCCGTGTCTCACCGTGTCTCCCCGTGTCTCACCGTGTCTCTCTCTCCCCACGTGTCTCTCTCTCACCATGTCTCCCCGTGTCTCACCGTGTCTCCCCGTGTCTCACCGTGTCTCTGTCTCTCCCCGTGTCTCTGTCTCCCAGGCTGTCCGCTCCGCGCTGAGTCTCAGTAGCGACGCGTCTCTCTCCCCGTGTCTCACCGTGTCTCCCCGTGTCTCACCGTGTCTCTCTCTCCCCACGTGTCTCTCTCTCACCGTGTCTCCCCGTGTCTCACCGTGTCTCTGTCTCTCCCCGTGTCTCTGTCTCCCAGGCTGTCCGCTCCGCGCTGAGTCTCAGTAGCGACGCGTCTCTCTCCCCGTGTCTCACCGTGTCTCCCCGTGTCTCACCGTGTCTCTGTCTCTCTCCGTGTCTCTGTCTCCCAGGCTGTCCGCTCCGCGCTGAGTCTCAGTAGCGACGTGTCTCTCTCTCCCCGTGTCTCTCTCCCCGTGTCTCCCCGTGTCTCCCCGTGTCTCACCGTGTCTCTGTCTCTCTCCGTGTCTCTGTCTCCCAGGCTGTCCGCTCCGCGCTGAGTCTCAGTAGCGACGTGTCTCTCTCTCCCCGTGTCTCTCTCCCCGTGTCTCCCCGTGTCTCACCGTGTCTCTGTCTCTCTCCCCGTGTCTCTGTCTCCCAGGCTGTCCGCTCCGCGCTGAGTCTCAGTAGCGACGCGTCTCTCACCCCGTGTCTCTCTCACCCCGTGTCTCTCTCTCCCCGGTGTCTCTCTCTCCCCGTGTCTCCCCGTGTCTCACCGTGTCTCTGTCTCTCCCCGTGTCTCTGTCTCCCCCCGTGTCTCACCGTGTCTCCCCGTGTCTCTCTCCGTGTGTCTCTCTCTCCCTGTGTCTCTGTCTCCCAGGCTGTCCGCTCCGCGCTGAATCTCGGTAGCGACGCGTCTCTCTCTCCCCGTGTCTCACCGCGTGTCTCTCTCTCCCCGTGTCTCTCTCCCCGTGTCTCTGTCTCCCAGGCTGTCCGCTCCGCGCTGAGTCTCGGTAGCGACGCGTCTCTCTCTCCCCGTGTCTCACCGTGTCTCCCCGTGTCTCACCGTGTCTCCCCGTGTCTCACCGTGTCTCTGTCTCTCTCCGTGTGTCTCTGTCTCCCAGGCTGTCCGCTCCGCGCTGAGTCTCAGTAGCGACGTGTCTCTCCCCGGTGTCTCTCTCTCCCCGTGTCTCTCTCCCCGTGTGTCTCTCTCCCCGTGTGTCTCTCTCTCCCCGTGTCTCTCTCCCCGTGTCTCTCTCCCAGGCTGTCCGCTCCGCGCTGAGTCTCAGTAGCGACGCGTCTCTCACCCCGTGTCTCCCCGTGTCTCACCGTGTCTCTCACCGTGTGTCTCTCTCCCCGTGTCTCTCTCCCAGGCTGTCCGCTCCGCGCTGAATCTCGGTAGCGACGCGTCTCTCACCCCGTGTCTCTCTCTCAACGTGTCTCACCGTGTCTCTCTCTCCCCGTGTCTCACCGCGTGTCTCTCTCTCCTCGTGTCTCTCTCCCCGTGTCTCTGTCTCTCTCTCTCCGTGTCTCTCTCCCAGGCTGTCCGCTCCGCGCTGAGTCTCGGTAGCGACGTGTCTCTCTCACCGTGTCTCACCGTGTCTCCCCGTGTCTCACCGTGTCTCTGTCTCTCCCCGGTGTCTCTCTCTCCCCGTGTCTCCCCGTGTCTCACCGTGTCTCTGTCTCTCTCTCCCCGGTGTCTCTCTCTCCCCGTGTCCCCCCGTGTCTCACCGTGTCTCTGTCTCTCTCTCCCCGTGTCTCTCTCTCCCCACGTGTCTCACCGTGTCTCTGTCTCTCCCCGTGTCTCTGTCTCCCAGGCTGTCCGCTCCGCGCTGAGTCTCGGTAGCGACGTCTCTCTCACCCCGTGTCTCTCTCACCCCGTGTCTCTCTCACCCCGTGTCTCTCCCCGTGTCTGTCTCCCAGGCTGTCCGCTCCGCGCTGAATCTCGGTAGCGACGTCTCTCTCACCCCGTGTCTCTCTCACCCCGTGTCTCTCTCACCCCGTGTCTCTCTCTCTCCCCGTGTCTCTCTCCCCGTGTGTCTGTCTCCCAGGCTGTCCGCTCCGCGCTGAGTCTCGGTAGCGACGTGTCTCTCTCACCCCGTGTCTCTCTCTCACCGTGTCTCACCGTGTCTCTCTCTCCCCGTGTCCCTCTCCCAGGCTGTCCGCTCCGCGCTGAGTCTCGGTAGCGACGCGTCTCTCACCCCGTGTCTCTCTCTCACCGTGTCTCACCGTGTCTCTCTCCCCGTGTCTCTGTCTCCCAGGCTGTCCGCTCCGCGCTGAATCTCGGTAGCGACGTGTCTCTCTCACCGTGTCTCACCGTGTCTCCCCGTGTCTCACCGTGTCTCTGTCTCTCCCCGGTGTCTCTCTCTCCCCGTGTCTCCCCGTGTCTCACCGTGTCTCTGTCTCTCTCTCCCCGGTGTCTCTCTCTCCCCGTGTCCCCCCGTGTCTCACCGTGTCTCTGTCTCTCTCTCCCCGTGTCTCTCTCTCCCCACGTGTCTCACCGTGTCTCTGTCTCTCCCCGTGTCTCTGTCTCCCAGGCTGTCCGCTCCGCGCTGAATCTCAGTAGCGACGCGTCTCTCTCCCCCGTGTCTCTCTCTCACCGTGTCTCACCGTGTCTCTCTCCCCGTGTCTCTCTCCCAGGCTGTCCGCTCCGCGCTGAATCTCGGTAGCGACGTGTCTCTCTCTCCCCGTGTCTCTCTCTCCCCGTGTCTCCCCGTGTGTCTCTCTCTCCCCGTGTCTCTCTCCCAGGCTGTCCGCTCCGCGCTGAATCTCGGTAGCGACGTGTCCCGTGATACGCTGTCCCAGATGCTTCAAGCCGCCCACCTGAGCGGCGATCCGGGGGAACTCGCAGCCATTGATGGCGCTTACAAGAAGCAGACAGACGACTACAGCAACGACATCAATAAGGTGGGCACACACACACACAGGGTACACACACTCAGTGTACACACACAGTGTTACATACACACACAGTGTACACACACAGTGTATACACACAGTGTACATACAGTGTTACACACACACAGTGTTACACACACACAGTGTTACACACACACAGTGTTACACACACACACAGTGTACACACACAGTGTTACACACACACAGTGTACACACACAGTGTATACACACAGTATACACACACAGTGTCACACACACAGTGTTACACACACACAGTGTATACACACACAGTGTTACACACACAGTGTATACACACACAGTGTACACACACAGTGTTACACACACACACAGTGTTACACACAGTGTACACACACACACAGTGTACACACACACACAGTGTCACACACAGTGTCACACACACACAGTGTATACACAGTGTTACACACACACAGTGTTACACACACACACACAGTGTTACACACAGTGTACACACACACACACAGTGTTACACACAGTGTACACACACACAGTGTACACACACAGTGTACACACACACAGTGTCACACACACACAGTGTACACGCAGTGTCACACACACAGTGTCACACACACACAGTGTCACACACAGTGTCACACACACACACACACAGTGTATACACAGTGTTACACACACAGTGTACACACACACAGTGTTACACACACACAAACAGTGTATACACAGTGTTACACACACAGTGTACACACACAGTGTACACACACACAGTGTACACACAGTGTTACACACACACACAGTGTCACACACAGTGTACATACAGTGTTACACACAGTGTACACACAGAGTGTATACACAGTGTACACACACAGTGTACACACACACACACAGTGTACACACACACACACAGTGTCACACACACACAGTGTCACACACACAGTGTACACACACACAGTGTACACACACACACAGTGTACACACACACACACACAGTGTACACACACACACAGTGTACACACACACACACACAGTGTACACACACACAGTGTACACACACACAGTGTACACACACACAGTGACACACACACAGTGTACACACACACACAGTGTACACACACACAGTGTACACACACACAGTGACACACACACAGTGTACACACACACACAGTGTACACACACACACACAGTGTACATACACACACAGTGTACACACACACACACACAGTGTACACACACACACAGTGTACATACAGTGTATACACAGTGTACACACACACAGTGTACATACACACACACAGTGTCACACACACAGTGTTACACACACACAGTGTATACACAGTGTACATACAGTGTATACACACAGTGTACATACACACACACAGTGTTACACACAGTGTTACACACACACACAGTGTCACACACACAGTGTTACACACACACACAGTGTACACACAGTGTACACACACACAGTGTACATACACACATACAGTGTCACACACACAGTGTTACACACACACACAGTGTACACACAGTGTACATACACACACACAGTGTACACACACAGTGTTACACACAAACAGTGTACACACACAGTGTTACACACACACAGTGTTACACACACACAGTGTACACACAGTGTACACACAGTGTTACATACACACACAGTGTATACACACACACACAGTGTACACACACACACAGTGTACACACACACAGTGTACACACACAGTGTTACACACATACAGTATACACACAGTGTATACACACAGTGTACACACACACAGTGTTACACACACACACAGTGTACAAACACACACAGTGTACACACACACACAGTGTACACACACACAGTGTACACATACAGTGTACACACACACAGTGTTACACACACACAGTGTTACACACACACAGTGTTACACACACACACACAGTGTCACACACACAGTGTACACACACACACACAGTGTCACACACACAGTGTATACACACACAGTGTATACACACAGTGTATACACTGTATACACACAGTGTACACTGTATACACACAGTGTACACTGTATACACACAGTGTACACACACAGTGTACACACACAGTGTACACACACACACAGTGTACACACACCACACAGTGTACACACACCACACAGTGTACACACACACAGTGTACACACACATACAGTGTACACACACATACAGTGTACACACAGTGTATACACACAGTTTACACACTGTGTACACACAGTGTACACAGTGTGTACACACATTGTACACACACACAGTGTACACACACACACACAGTGTACACACACACAGTGTAGCGGTTAGCGCTACGCTGCGCTATGAACCTGGCGACCCGGGTTCGATTCCCGCTCACGGCCAACACCAGTGACGATTATCTGAACCGGTCCCGGGCCTCCCCTAGGTCGACTCAGCCTCAAATGAGTACCTGGTGCGGTGTGTAAACATTGCCACTAGGGAGACAAAGGCGGTCGGGCGTGGTGCTGGCCACCCACCCCCTCGTGTACCGTTCCGGCCTTCATAGGTGCTCGCTAACAGCACTTGCCCCTACAGTCTGTTAAGGCTATATGGGAGATCTTTGTATGTGTGTGTATGTGTGTACACTGTGTGTGACTGTGTGTGTGTGTGTTCTAGGTGTGTGTGACTGTGTGTGTGTGTGTGTGACTGTGTGTGTGTGTGTGTTCTAGGTGTGTAACTACTGTGTGTAACTACTGTGTGTGTGTTCTAGGTGTGTATGTGACTGTGTGTGACTGTGTGACACTGTGTGTGTGTGACTGTGTGTATGTGACTGTGTGTGTGTACACTGTGTGTGTGTGTGTTCTAGGTGTGTATGTGTGTACACTGTGTGACTGTGTGTGTGTGTGACACTGTGTGTGTGTTCTAGGTGTGTGTGTATGACTGTGTGTGACTGTGTGTGTGTGACTGTGTGTGTGTGTATGACTGTGTGTATGACTGTGTGTGTGTGTGTGTATGACTGTGTGTGTGTGTGTGACTGTGTGTGTGTATGTGACTGTGTGTGTGTGTTCTAGGTGTGTATGTGTGTACACTGTGTGACACTGTGTGTGTGTTCTAGGTGTGTATGTGTGTACACTGTGTGACACTGTGTGTGTGTGTTCTAGGTGTGTATGTGACTGTGTGTGTGTGTGACACTGTGTGTGACTGTGTGACTGTGTGTGACTGTGTGTGTGTGTTCTAGGTGTGTATGTGTGTGTGTACACTGTGTGACACTGTGTGTGTGTGTTCTAGGTGTGTATGACTGTGTGTGTGTGTAACTGTGTGTGTGTGTGACTGTGTGTGTGTGTGTGACTGTGTGTGTGTATGTGACTGTGTGTGTGTGTGTGACTGTGTGTGTTCTAGGTGTGTGTGTGTGTGTGACTGTGTGTGTGTGTGTGTGTTCTAGGTGTGTGTGACTGTGTGTGTGTGTATGACTGTGTGTGACTGTGTGTGTGTGTGTGACTGTGTGTGTTTGTGTGTTCTAGGTGTGTATGTGTGTGACTGTGTGTATGACACTGTGTGTGTGTGTATGACTGTGTGTATGACTGTGTGACTGTGTGTGTGTGACTGTGTGTTCTAGGTGTGTATGTGTGTGTGTACACTGTGTATGTGTGTGTGACTGTGTGTGTGTGTTCTAGGTGTGTATGTGTGTGTGACACTGTGTGTGTGTGTTCTAGGTGTGTATGTGTGTGTGACACTGTGTGTGTGTGTTCTAGGTGTGTATGTGTGTGTGACACTGTGTGTGTGTGTTCTAGGTGTGTATGTGTGTGTGACACTGTGTGTGTGTGTTCTAGGTGTGTATGACTGTGTGACTGTGTGTGTGTGTGTTCTAGGTGTGTATGACTGTGTGACACTGTGTGTGTATGTGACTGTGTGTGTGACTGTGTGTGTGACACTGTGTGTGTGTGTTCTAGGTGTGTATGTGTGTATGACTGTGTGTGTTCTAGGTGTGTATGACACTGTGTGTGTGACTGTGTTCTAGGTGTGTATGACTGTGTGTGTGTGTATGACTGTGTGTGTGTGTGACTGTGTGTGTGTGTGACACTGTGTGTGTTCTAGGTGTGTATGACACTGTGTGTGTGACTGTGTTCTAGGTGTGTATGACTGTGTGTGTGTGTATGACTGTGTGTGTGTGTGACTGTGTGTGTGTGTGACACTGTGTGTGTTCTAGGTGTGTATGACTGTGTGTGTGACTGTGTTCTAGGTGTGTATGTGTGTGTGACACTGTGTGTGTGTGTGTTCTAGGTGTGTATGTGTGTACACTGTGTGTGTATGACTGTGTGTGTGTGTGTGTTCTAGGTGTGTATGACTGTGACTGTGTGTGTGTTCTAGGTGTGTATGACTGTGACTGTGTGTGTGTTCTAGGTGTGTATGTGTGTGTGTGTGTGACTGTATGACTGTGTGTGTGTGACACTGTGTGTGTGTTCTAGGTGTGTATGTGTGTATGACTGTGACTGTGTGTGTGTGTGTATAACTGTGTGACACTGTGTGTGTGTTCTAGGTGTGTATGACTGTGTGTGTGTGTATGACTGTGTGTGTGTGTGACTGTGTGACTGTGTGACACTGTGTGTGTGTTCTAGGTGTGTATGTGTGTATGACTGTGTGTGTGTACACTGTGTGTGTGACTGTGTTCTAGGTGTGTATGTGTGTATGTGTATGACTGTGACACTGTGTGTGTGTTCTAGGTGTGTATGTGCGTGTGTGTGTGACTGTATGACTGTGTGTGTGACTGTATGACTGTGTGTATGACTGTGTGTGACTGTGTGTGTTCTAGGTGTGTATGACTGTGTGTGTGTGTATGACTGTGTGTGTGTGTGACACTGTGTGTGTATGACTGTGTGTGTGTGTATGACTGTGTGTGACTGTGTTCTAGGTGTGTATGTGTGTATGACTGTGACACTGTGTGTGTGTTCTAGGTGTGTATGACTGTGTGTGTGTGTGACTGTATGACTGTATGTGTGTGTATGTATGACTGTGTGTGACTGTGTTCTAGGTGTGTATGTGTGTGTATGTGTGACACTGTGTGTGACTGTGTTCTAGGTGTGTATGTGTGTATGACTGTGTGTGTGTATGACTGTGTGTGTGTGTGTGTATGACTGTGTGTGTGTGTAACTACTGTGTGTGACTGTGTTCTAGGTGTGTATGACTGTGACTGTGTATGACTGTGTGACTGTGTTCTAGGTGTGTATGTGTGTGTGTGTGACTGTGTGTGTGTGTGTGTGTTCTAGGTGTGTATGTGTGTGTGTGTACACTGTGTGTGTATGACTGTGTGTGTTCTAAGTGTGTGTGTGTGTATGACTGTGTATGACTGTGTGTGTGTTCTAGGTGTGTATGTGTGTATGTGTATGACTGTATGTGTGACTGTGTTCTAGGTGTGTGTGTAACTACTGTGACTGTGTTCTAGGTGTGTATGTGACTGTGTGTGTGTTCTAGGTGTGTATGTGACTGTGTGACACTGTGTGTATGACTGTGTGTATGACTGTGTGTGTTCTAGGTGTGTATGTGACTGTGTGACACTGTGTGTATGACTGTGTGTATGACTGTGTGTGTTCTAGGTGTGTATGTGACTGTATGTGTGTATGACTGTGTGTGTGTGACTGTGTTCTAGGTGTGTATGACTGTGTGTGTATGTGTGTAACTACTGTGTGTGTGTTCTAGGTGTGTATGCCCTCCGGCCTGTGCCGTCAGTTCCCCGACAACAGCCTGCAGCTGATGGTGCAGTCCGGGGCCAAAGGGTCCACAGTGAACACAATGCAGGTGAGACTCACAAGGGTCCGCGGTAAACACCATGCAGGTGACACTCACAAGGGTCCGCGGTAAACACCATGCAGGTGACACTGGCAAGGGTCCACGGTAAACACCACGCAGGTGACACTCACAAGGGTCCACGGTGAACACAATGCAGGTGACACTCGCAAGGGTCCGCGGTGAACACCACGCAGGTGACACTCACAAGGGTCCACGGTGAACACCATGCAGGTGAGACTCACAAGGGTCCACGGTGAACACAATGCAGGTGAGACTCACAAGGGTCCACGGTGAACACAATGCAGGTGAGACTCACAAGGGTCCACGGTAAACACAATGCAGGTGAGACTCACAAGGGTCCACGGTAAACACCATGCAGGTGACACTCGTAAGGGTCCGCGGTGAACACAGTGCAGGTGACACTCGCAAGGGTCCGCGGTGAACACCATGCAGGTGAGACTCGCAAGGGTCCGCGGTAAACACAGTGCAGGTGAGACTCACAAGGGTCCACGGTGAACACCATGCAGGTGAGACTCACAAGGGTCCACGGTGAACACAATGCAGGTGACACTCACAAGGGTCCGCGGTAAACACAGTGCAGGTGACACAAGGGTCTCACTCACCGTGTCTCACCGTGTCTCACCGTGTCTCACCGTGTCTCACCGTGTCTCTGTGTCTCCCCGTGTCTCACCGTGTCTCCCCCGTGTCTCCCCGTGTCTCCGTGTCTCTGTGTCTCTCTCTCCCCGTGTCTCCCCGTGTCTCCCCCCGTGTCTCCCTGTGTCTCCCCCCGTGTCTCCCCGTGTCTCACCGTGTCTCACCGTGTCTCTCCGTGTCTCCGTGTCTCTGTCTCCCCCCCCCCCCCGTGTCTCCCCGTGTCTCCCCGTGTCTCACCGTGTCTCCCCGTGTGTCTCCCCGTGTCTCTCCGTGTCTCTCCGTGTCTCACCGTGTCTCTCCGTGTCTCTGTGTCTCCCCGTGTCTCACCGTGTCTCTCTCTCCCCGTGTCTCCCCATGTCTCCCCGTGTCTCCGTGTCTCTCTCTCCCCGTGTCTCCCCGTGTCTCCGTGTCTCTCTCTCCCCGTGTCTCCCCGTGTCTCACCGTGTCTCACCGTGTCTCTCCGTGTCTCCCTGTTCGTGTCTCCCCGTGTCTCCCCGTGTCTCCCCGTGTCTCCCCGGTTCTCCCCGTGTCTCCCCGTGTCTCACCGTGTCTCTGTGTCTTACCGTGTCTCTGTGTCTCACCGTGCGTGTCTCACCGTGTCTCACCGTGTCTCTCCGTGTCTCTCCCGTGTCTCCCCGTGTCTCTGTGTCTCACCGTGTCTCCCCGTGTCTCTGTGTCTCACCGTGTCTCCCCGTGTCTCACCGTGTCTCTGTGTCTCACCGTGTCTCTGTGTCTCTCCGTGTCTCCCCCGTGTCTCCCCGTGTCTCCCCGTGTCTCCCCGTGTCTCACCGTGTCTCACCGTGTCTCTCCGTGTCTCCCCGTGTCTCCCCGTTTCTCCCCGTGTCTCCCCGTGTCTCACCGTGTCTCTGTGTCTTACCGTGTCTCTGTGTCTCACCGTGCGTGTCTCACCGTGTCTCACCGTGTCTCCCCGTGTCTCCCCGTGTCTCTCCCGTGTCTCCCCATGTCTCACCGTGTCTCTGTGTCTTACCGTGTCTCTGTGTCTCACCGTGCGTGTCTCACCGTGTCTCACCGTGTCTCCCCGTGTCTCCCCGTGTCTCTCCCGTGTCTCCCCGTGTCTCTCCCGTGTCTCCCCGTGTCTCACCGTGTCTCCCCGTGTCTCCCCGTGTCTCTCCGTGTCTCTCCGTGTCTCTCCCGTGTCTCCCCGTGTCTCCCCGTGTCTCACCGTGTCTCTGTGTCTCACCGTGTCTCACCGTGTCTCCCCGTGTCTCCTCGTGTCTCTCCCGTGTCTCCCCGTGTCTCTCCGTGTCTCTCCGTGTCTCTCCGTGTCTCTCCCGTGTCTCCCCGTGTCTCCCCGTGTCTCACCATGTCTCTGTGTCTCCCCGTGTCTCCCCGTGTCTCACCGTGTCTCCCCGTGTCTCACCGTGTCTCTGTGTCTCCCCGTGTCTCTGTGTCTCTCTCTCCCCGTGTCTCCCCATGTCTCCCCGTGTCTCCGTGTCTCTCTCTCCCCGTGTCTCCCCGTGTCTCCGTGTCTCTCTCTCCCCGTGTCTCACCGTGTCTCCCCGTGTCTCTGTGTCTCCCCGTGTCTCTGTGTCTCCCCGTGTCTCACCGTGTCTCACCGTGTCTCTCCGTGTCTCCCTGTTCGTGTCTCCCCGTGTCTCCCCGTGTCTCCCCGTGTCTCTGTGTCTCACCGTGTCTCCCCGTGTCTCACCGTGTCTCTGTGTCTCACCGTGTCTCTGTGTCTCACCGTGTCTCACCGTGTCTCCCCGTGTCTCTGTGTCTCACCGTGTCTCCCCGTGTCTCACCGTGTCTCTGTGTCTCACCGTGTCTCCCCGTGTCTCTGTGTCTCTCCGTGTCTCCCCCGTGTCTCACCGTGTCTCCCCGTGTCTCCCCGTGTCTCTCCGTGTCTCCCCGTGTCTCCCCGTGTCTCCCCGTGTCTCACCGTGTCTCACCGTGTCTCTGTGTCTCTCCGTGTCTCCCCGTGTCTCTCTGTGTCTCTCTGTGTCTCTCCGTGTCTCACCGTGTCTCTCCGTGTCTCTCCGTGTCTCCCCGTGTCTCCCCGTGTCTCACCGTGTCTCACCGTGTCTCTGTGTCTCTCCGTGTCTCTCCGTGTCTCCCCGTGTCTCTCTGTGTCTCTCCGTGTCTCACCGTGTCTCACCGTGTCTCTGTGTCTCTGTCTCCCCGTGTCTCTCCGTGTCTCCCCGTATCTCTCCCCGTGTCTCCCCGTGTCTCCCCGTGTGTCTCTCCCCGTGTCTCTCCCCATGTCTCCCCGTGTCTCCCCGTGTCTCACCGTGTCTCCCCGTGTGTCTCTCCCCGTGTCTCTCCCCATGTCTCCCCGTGTCTCACCGTGTCTCCCCGTGTCTCCCCGTGTCTCACCATGTCTCTGTGTCTCTCTCTCCCCGTGTCTCACCGTGTCTCACCGTGTCTCTCCCCATGTCTCCCCGTGTCTCCCCGTGTCTCACCGTGTCTCCCCGTGTCTCCCCCGTGTCTCACCGTGTCTCTCCATGTCTCACCGTGTCTCACCGTGTCTCCCCGTGCGTGTCTCCCCGTGTCTCACCGTGTCTCACCGTGTCTCTGTGTCTCACCGTGCGTGTCTCACCGTGTCTCCCCGTGTCTCACCGTGTCTCACCGTGTCTCTGTGTCTCTCTCTCCGTGTCTCCGTGTGTCTCCCCGTGTCTCCCCGTGTCTCCCCGTGTCTCCGTGTCTCTCTCTCCCCGTGTCTCCCCATGTCTCCCCGTGTCTCTCCGTGTCTCTCTCTCCCCGTGTCTCACCGTGTCTCCCCGTGTCTCCCCGTGTCTCTCCGTGTCTCTCTCTCCCCGTGTCTCCCCGTGTCTCCTCCCCGTGTCTCTCTCCCCTCCCCGCGTGTCTCCCCGTGTCTCCCCATGTCTCCCCGTGTCTCCCCGTGTCTCCCCGTGTCTCCCCCCGTGTGTCTCTCTCCCCTCCCCGCGTGTCTCCCCGTAGATCTCCTGCCTCCTGGGACAGATTGACCTGGAAGGTCGCCGCCCTCCGCTGATGCCCTCCGGCCGTTCCGTGCCGTCCTTCACGCCGTACGACCCCACGGCAAGGGCCGGAGGCTTTGTCTCTTCACGCTTCCTCACTGGCATCGAGCCTCCGGTACACTCTCACAGTGTGTGTCACGTGTGTGTGTCACGTGTGTGTGTGTCACGTGTGTGTGTGTCACGTGTGTGTGTGTCACGTGTGTGTGTCACTGTGTGACGTCCTTCACGCCGTACGACCCCACGGCAAGGGCCGGAGGCTTTGTCTCTTCACGCTTCCTCACTGGCATCGAGCCTCCGGTACTCACTCACAGTGTGTGTGTCACGTGTGTGTGTGTCACGTGTGTGTGTGTCACGTGTGTGTGTGTCACGTGTGTGTGTGTCACGTGTGTGTGTGTCACGTGTGTGTGTGTCACGTGTGTGTGTGTCACGTGTGTGTCACTGTGTGACGTCCTTCACGCCGTACGACCCCACAGCAAGGGCCGGAGGCTTTGTCTCTTCACGCTTCCTCACTGGCATCGAGCCTCCGGTACTCACTCACAGTGTGTGTGTGTCACGTGTGTGTGTGTCACGTGTGTGTGTGTCACGTGTGTGTGTGTCACGTGTGTGTGTGTCACGTGGGTGTCACTGTGTGACGTCCTTCACGCCGTACGACCCCACAGCAAGGGCCGGAGGCTTTGTCTCTTCACGCTTCCTCACTGGCATCGAGCCTCCGGTACACTCACTCACAGTGTGTGTCACGTGTGTGTGAGTGTCACGTGTGTGTGTGTCACGTGTGTGTGTGTCACGTGTGTGTGTCACTGTGTGTGTGTGTGTCACGTGTGTGTGTGTCACGTGTGTGTGTGTCACGTGTGTGTGTGTGTCACGTGAGTGTCACTGTGTGACGTCCTTCACGCCGTACGACCACACAGCAAGGGCCGGAGGCTTTGTCTCTTCACGCTTCCTCACTGGAATCGAGCCTCCGGTACTCACTCACAGTGTCACGTGTGTGTGTGTCACGTGTGTGTGTGTCACGTGTGTGTCACGTGTGTGTGTGTGTCACTGTGTGTGTGTGTCACGTGTGTGTGTCACGTGTGTGTGTCACGTGTGTGAGTGTCACGTGTGTGTGTGTCACGTGAGTGTCACTGTGTGACGTCCTTCACGCCGTACGACCCCACAGCAAGGGCCGGAGGCTTTGTCTCTTCACGCTTCCTCACTGGCATCGAGCCTCCGGTACTCACTCAGTGTCACGTGTGTGTCACGTATGTGTGTGTCACGTGTGTGTGTGTCACGTGTGTGTGTGTCACGTGGGTGTCACTGTGTGCCGTCCTTCACGCCGTACGACCCCACAGCAAGGGCCGGAGGCTTTGTCTCTTCACGCTTCCTCACTGGCATCGAGCCTCCGGTACTCACTCACACAGTGTGTGTGTGTCACGTGTGTGTGTGTCACGTGTGTGTGTCACGTGTGTGTCACTGTGTGACGTCCTTCACGCCGTACGACCCCACAGCAAGGGCCGGAGGCTTTGTCTCTTCACGCTTCCTCACTGGAATCGAGCCTCCGGTACTCACTCACACACAGTGTGAGTGTGTGTGTGTCACGTGTGTGTGTGTGTCACTGTGTGTGTGTGTCACGTGTGTGTGTGTCACGTGTGTGTGTCACTGTGTGACGTCCTTCACGCCGTACGACCCCACGGCAAGGGCCGGAGGCTTTGTCTCTTCACGCTTCCTCACTGGAATCGAGCCTCCGGTACTCACTCACACAGTGTGTGTGTGTCACGTGTGTGTGTGTGTCACGTGTGTGTGTGTCACGTGTGTGTGTGTCACGTGAGTGTCACTGTGTGCCGTCCTTCACGCCGTACGACCCCACAGCAAGGGCCGGAGGCTTTGTCTCTTCACGCTTCCTCACTGGAATCGAGCCTCCGGTACACTCTCACAGTGTGTGTCACGTGTGAGTGTGTGTCACGTGTGTGTGTGTCACGTGTGTGTGAGTGTCACGTGTGTGTCACTGTGTGACGTCCTTCACGCCGTACGACCCCACAGCAAGGGCCGGAGGCTTTGTCTCTTCACGCTTCCTCACTGGAATTGAGCCTCCGGTACACTCACACACAGTGTGTGTGTCACGTGTGTGTGTGTGTCACGTGTGTGTGTGTCACTGTGTGTGTGTCACTGTGTGTGTGTGTGTCACGTGTGTGTGTGTCACGTGTGTGTGTGTCACGTGTGTGTGTGTCACGTGAGTGTCAC
Source organism: Petromyzon marinus (assembly GCF_048934315.1). Lineage (NCBI taxonomy): Eukaryota > Metazoa > Chordata > Hyperoartia > Petromyzontiformes > Petromyzontidae > Petromyzon > Petromyzon marinus. The sequence continues at coordinate 317,316 of NW_027423546.1, forward strand.
TGTGTGTGTCACTGTGTGTGTGTGTCACGTGTGTGAGTGTCACGTGTGTGTGTGTCACGTGTGTGTGTCACGTGTGTGTGTGTCACTGTGTGTGTGTGTCACTGTGTGTGTGTGTCACGTGTGTGAGTGTCACGTGTGTGTGTGTCATGTGTGTGTGTGTCACGTGTGTCACTGTGTGACGTGTGTGTGTGTCACGTGTGTGTGTGTCACGTGTGTGTGTGTCACGTGAGTGTCACTGTGTGTGTCACTGTGTGTGTGTGTCACGTGTGTGAGTGTCACGTGTGTGTGTGTCACGTGTGTGTGTCACGTGTGTGTGTGTCACTGTGTGTGTGTGTCACGTGTGTGTGTGTCACGTGTGCGTGTGTCACGTGTGTGTGTGTGTCACGTGTGTGTGTGTCACGTGTGTGTGTCACGTGTGTGTGTGTCACTGTGTGTGTGTGTCACGTGTGTGAGTGTCACGTGTGTGTGTGTCATGTGTGTGTGTGTCACGTGTGTCACTGTGTGACGTGTGTGTGTGTCACTGTGTGTGTGTGTCACGTGTGTGTGTGTCACGTGTGTGTGTGTAACGTGTGTGTGTGTCACGTGTGTGTGTGTGTCACGTGTGTGTGTGTCACGTGTGTGTGTGTGTGTGTGTCACTGTGTGTGTGTGTCACTGTGTGTGTGTCACTGTGTGTGTGTGTCACTGTGTGTGTGTGTCACTGTGTGTGTGTGTCACGTGTGTGTGTGTGTGTCACGTGTGTGTGTGACTGTGTGTGTGTCTCACTGTGTGTGTGTCACTGTGTGTGTGTGTCACTGTGTGTGTGTCACGTGTGTGTGTGTGTGTGTCACGTGTGTGTGTGTCACTGTGTGTGTGTCACGTGTGTGTGTGTGTCACGTGTGTGTGTGTCACGTGTGTGTGTGTGTGTGTGTGTCACGTGTGTGTGTGTGTGTCACGTGTGTCACTGTGTGTGTGTGTCACTGTGTGTGTGTCACGTGTGTGTGTCACGTGTGTGTCACTGTGTGTGTGTCACGTGTGTGTGTGTCACTGTGTGTGTCACGTGTGTGTGTGTGTGTGTGTGTCACGTGTGTGTGTCACGTGTGTGTGTCACGTGTGTGTGTGTCACGTGTGTGTGTGCCACGTGTGTGTGTGTCACGTGTGTGTGTGTGTCACTGTGTGTGTGTGTGTCACTGTGTGTGTGTCACTGTGTGTGTGTGTGTCACGTGTGTGTGTGTGTCACTGTGTGTGTGTCACTGTGTGTGTGTGTCACTGTGTGTGTGTGTGTGTCACTGTGTGTGTGTCACGTGTGTGTGTGTGTGTGTCACTGTGTGTGTGTGTCACTGTGTGTGTGTCACGTGTGTGTGTGTGTCACGTGTGTGTGTGTCACGTGTGTGTGTGTCACGTGTGTGTGTGTCACGTGTGTGTGTGTGTGTGTCACGTGTGTCACTGTGTGTGTGTGTCACTGTGTGTGTGTGTCACTGTGTGTGTGTGTGTGTCACTGTGTGTGTGTCACGTGTGTGTGTGTCACGTGTGTGTGTGTCACTGTGTGTGTCACGTGTGTGTGTGTGTGTGTCACGTGTGTGTGTCACGTGTGTGTGTCACGTGTGTGTGTCACGTGTGTGTGTCACGTGTGTGTGTGTGTCACTGTGTGTGTGTGTCACTGTGTGTGTGTCACTGTGTGTGTGTCACTGTGTATGTGTGTCACTGTGTGTGTGTGTCACTGTGTGTGTGTGTCACTGTGTGTGTGTGTCACTGTGTGTGTGTCACTGTGTGTGTGTCACGTGTGTGTGTCACGTGTGTGTGTGTGTCACTGTGTGTGTGTGTCACTGTGTGTGTGTGTCACTGTGTGTGTGTGTCACTGTGTGTGTGTGTCACTGTGTGTGTGTACATCACTGTGTGTGTGTGTACATCACTGTGTGTGTGTGTGTGTCACTGTGTGTGTCACTGTGTGTGTGTGTCACTGTGTGTGTGTCACTGTGTGTGTGTCACGTGTGTGTGTGTCACGTGTGTGTGTGTCACTGTGTGTGTGTCACGTGTGTGTCACTGTGTGTGTACGTCACTGTGTGTGTGTGTCACACTGTGTGTGTGTGTACGTCACTGTGTGTGTGTGTCACTGTGTGTGTGTCACTGTGTGTGTGTGTCACTGTGTGTGTGTGTCACTGTGTGTGTGTGTCACTGTGTGTGTGTGTCACTGTGTGTGTGTGTCACTGTGTGTGTGTGTCACTGTGTGTGTGTGTCACTGTGTGTGTGTGTCACTGTGTGTGTGTGTCACTGTGTGTGTGTCACTGTGTGTGTGTGTCACTGTGTGTGTGTGTCACTGTGTGTGTGTGTCACTGTGTGTGTGTCACTGTGTGTGTGTCACTGTGTGTGTGTGTACAGGAATATTTCTTTCACTGCATGGCTGGGCGTGAGGGGCTGGTGGACACGGCGGTCAAAACCTCCAGGTCGGGGTACCTGCAGAGGTGGGTGGGGGGTGGGTGGGTGGGTGAGTGGGTGAGTGGGTGGGTGAGTGAGTGGGTGGGTGAGTGGGTGGGTGAGTGAGTGAGTGAGTGGGTGAGTGGGTGGGTGAGTGAGTGGGTGGGTGAGTGAGTGAGTGGGTGAGTGAGTGAGTGGGTGAGTGAGTGGGTGGGTGGGTGAGTGAGTGAGTGGGTGAGTGGATCGGTGGGTGAGTGAGTGGGTGAGTGAGTGGGTGGGTGAGTGGGTGGGTGAGAGAGTGAGTGAGTGGGTGGGTGAGTGGGTGGGTGAGAGAGTGAGTGGGTGGGTGAGTGAGTGGTAGAGTGAGTGGGTGGGTGGGTGGGTGAGTGAGTGGGTGGGTGAGTGAGTGGGTGAGTGGGTGGGTGAGTGAGTGAGTGAGTGGGTGAGTGAGTGAGTGGGTGGGTGGGTGAGTGGGTGGGTGGGTGGGTGAGTGAGTGAGTGGGTGGGTGAGAGGGTGAGTGAGTGAGTGGGTGATTGAGTGGGTAAGTGGGTGGGTGGGTGAGTGGGTGAGTGGGTGGGTGAGTGAGTGGGTGAGTGAATGAGTGAGTGAGTGGGTGAGTGAGTGAGTGGGTGGGTCGGTGAGTGAGTGGGTGGGTGAGTGGGTGGGTGGGTGAGTGAGTGGGTGGGTGGGTGGGTGAGTGGGTGAGTGGGTGGGTGAGTGAGTGGGTGAGTGAGTGAGTGGGTGGGTGAGAGGGTGAGTGAGTGGGTGGGTGATTGAGTGGGTAAGTGGGTGGGTGGGTGAGTGGGTGAGTGGGTGGGTGAGTGAGTGAGTGGGTGGGTGAGAGGGTGAGTGAGTGGGTGGGTGATTGAGTGGGTAAGTGGGTGGGTGGGTGAGTGGGTGGGTGGGTGGGTGAGTGGGTGAGTGGGTGAGTGAGTGGGAGAGTGAGTGGGAGAGTGAGTGGGAGAGTGAGTGAGTGGGTGAATGAGTGGGTGGGTGAGTGAGTGCCTGACTGACTGAGTGCCTGACTGACTGAGTGTCTGACTGAGTGACTGACTGACTGACTGAGTGACTGAGTGTCTGAGTGACTGACTGAGTGACTGACTGACTGACTGAGTGACTGAGTGACTGACTGACTAACTGAGTGACTGACTGAGTGACTGACTGACTGACTGAGTGACTGAGTGTCTGAGTGACTGACTGAGTGACTGACTGAGTGACTGACTGACTGACTGAGTGACTGAGTGTCTGAGTGACTGACTGAGTGACTGACTGAGTGACTGAGTGACTGAGTGTCTGAGTGACTGACTGAGTGACTGACTGAGTGTCTGAGTGACTGACTGACTGACTGAGTGACTGAGTGTCTGAGTGACTGACTGAGTGTCTGAGTGACTGACTGACTGAGTGCCTGACTGAGTGACTGACTGACTGAGTGACTGACTGAGTGACTGACTGAGTGACTGACTAACTGATTGACTGACTGAGTGAGTGACTGACTGAGTGAGTGACTAAGTGAGTGACTGACTGACTGAGTGACTGAGTGAGTGACTGACTGAGTGTCTGAGTGACTGAGTGACTGAGTGACTGAGTGACTGACTGAGTGTCTGAGTGACTGACTGACTGACTGAGTGAGTGACTGAGTGACTAAGTGACTGACTGAGTGACTGACTGACTGAGTGACTGAGTGACTGAGTGACTGACTGAGTGACTGACTGACTGAGTGACTGACTGAGTGACTGACTCCCACGCCAGGTGCCTGATCAAGCACCTCGAGGGCCTAGTGGTACAGTACGACCTCACTGTACGGGACAGCGATGGCAGTGTAGTGCAGTTCCTCTACGGAGAGGATGGCCAGGATATCTCTCGATCACAGTTCCTCCACAAGGCTCAGTTTCCCTTCCTAGCACGCAACCACGAGGTGAGGCTCTCGCTCACCACGCTCACTCGCCCACTCGCCTACTCACTCAGTCACTCACTCAGCCAGCCACTCACTCACTCAGCTACTCACTCAGCTACTCACTCAGCTACTCACTCAGCTACTCACTCAGCCAGCTACTCACTCAGCCACTCACTCAGCCAGCCACTCACTCACTCAGCTACTCACTCAGCTACTCGCTCACTCGCCTACTCACTCAGTCAGCTACTCACTCAGCTACTCACTCAGCTACTCACTCACTCAGCTACTCACTCAGCCAGCTACTCACTCAGCCACTCACTCAGCCAGCTACTCAATCAGCTACTCACTCAGCTACTCAATCAGCCAGCCACTCACTCACTCAGCTACTCACTCAGCTACTCGCTCACTCGCCTACTCACTCAGTCAGCTACTCACTCAGCTACTCACTCAGCTACTCACTCAGCTACTCACTCAGCCAGCTACTCACTCAGCCACTCTCAGCCAGCTACTCAATCAGCTACTCACTCAGCTACTCAATCAGCCAGCCACTCACTCACTCAGCTACTCACTCAGCTACTCGCTCACTCGCCTACTCACTCAGTCAGCTACTCACTCAGCTACTCACTCAGCTACTCACTCACTCAGCTACTCACTCAGCCAGCTACTCACTCAGCCACTCACTCAGCCAGCTACTCAATCAGCTACTCACTCAGCTACTCAATCAGCCAGCCACTCACTCAGCTACTCACTCAGCCACTCGCTCACTCGCCTACTCACTCAGTCAGCTACTCACTCAGCTACTCACTCAGCTACTCACTCACTCAGCTACTCACTCAGCCAGCTACTCACTCAGCCACTCACTCAGCCAGCTACTCAATCAGCTACTCACTCAGCTACTCAATCAGCCAGCCACTCACTCACTCAGCTACTCACTCAGCTACTCGCTCACTCGCCTACTCACTCAGTCAGCTACTCACTCAGCTACTCACTCAGCTACTCACTCACTCAGCTACTCACTCAGCCAGCTACTCACTCAGCCACTCTCAGCCAGCTACTCAATCAGCTACTCACTCAGCTACTCAATCAGCCAGCCACTCACTCACTCAGCTACTCACTCAGCTACTCGCTCACTCGCCTACTCACTCAGTCAGCTACTCACTCAGCTACTCACTCAGCTACTCACTCACTCAGCTACTCACTCAGCCAGCTACTCACTCAGCCACTCACTCAGCCAGCTACTCAATCAGCTACTCACTCAGCTACTCAATCAGCCAGCCACTCACTCACTCAGCTACTCACTCAGCTACTCGCTCACTCGCCTACTCGCTCACTCACCTACTCGCTCAGCTACTCACTCAGCTACTCACTGACTCAGCTACTCACCCAGCTACTCGGTCACTCGCCTACTCGCTCAGTCGCCTACTCACTCAGCTACTCACTCAGCTACTCACTGACTCAGCTACTCACTCAGCTACTCGCTCACTCGCCTACTCACTCAGCTACTCACTCAGCTACTCACTCAGCTACTCGCTCACTCGCCTACTCACTCAGCTACTCACTCAGCTACTCACTCAGCTACTCGCTCACTCGCCTACTCACTCACTCGCCTACTCACTCAGCTACTCACTCAGCCACTCGCTCAGTCAGCTACTCACTCACTCAGCCAGCCACTCACTCACTCACTCAGCCAGCCACTCACTCACTCACTCAGCCAGCCACTCACTCACTCAGCCAGCCACTCACTCAGCTACTCACTCACTCAGCTACTCACTCACTCAGCCAGCCACTCACTCACTCGCCTACTCGCTCAGTCAGCTACTCACTCAGCTACTCACTCACTCAGCCAGCCACTCACTCAGCTACTCACTCAGCTACTCACTCAGCCACTCACTCAGCCAGCCACTCACTCAGCTACTCACTCAGCTACTCACTCACTCAGCCAGCCACTCGCTCACTCGCCTACTCGCTCAGCTACTCACTCAGCTACTCACTCAGCTACTCACTCACTCAGCCAGCCACTCGCTCACTCGCCTACTCGCTCAGTTACTCACTCAGCTACTCACTCAGCTACTCACTCAGCCAGCCACTCGCTCACTCACCTACTCACTCAGCTACTCACTCAGCCACTCACTCAGCCAGCCACTCACTCACTCGCCTACTCGCTCACTCGCCTACTCACTCAGGCAGCTACTCACTCAGCCACTCACTCAGCCAGCCACTCACTCACTCGCCTACTCGCTCACTCGCCTACTCAATCAGCCAGCTACTCACTCAGCTACTCACGCACTCAGCCAGCCACTCACTCACTCAGCCAGCCACTCACTCAGCTACTCACTCACTCAGCTACTCACTCACTCACTCCGCCAGCCACTCACTTAGCTACTCACTCACTCAGCCAGCCAGTCACTCACTCAGCCAACTACTCACTCAGCCAACCACTCACTCAGCCAGCCACTCACTCAGCCAGCCAGCTACTCACTCAGCTACTCACTCAGCCACTCACTCACTCAGCCAGCTACTCACTCAGCCAGCCACTCACTCACTCACTCAGCCACTCACTCGCTCACTCAGCCAGCCACTCACTCACTCAGCTACCTACTCACTCAGCCACTCACTCAGGCAGCTACTCACTCAGCCACTCACTCACTCAGCCACCCACTCACTCAGCCACTCACTCACTCAGCCTCTCACTCACTCAGCCACCCACTCACTCAGCCACTCACTCACTCAGCCAGCCACTCGCTCACTCAGCCTGCCGCTCACTCAGCTACTCACTCACTCAGCCAGCCACTCACTCAGCTACTCACTCACTCAGCTATTCACTCACTCAGCCAGCCACTCACTCAGCTACTCACTCACTCAGCTACTCACTCAGGCAGCTACTCACTCACTCGCCTACTCGCTCACTCACCTACTCACTCAGGCAGCTGCTCACTCAGCCAGCCACTCGCTCAGTTACTCACTCACTCACTCAGCCAGCTACTCACTCACTCAGCCAGCCACTCACTCAGCTACTCACTCACTCAGCCAGCCACTCACTCAGCCAGCTACTCACTCAGCCAGCTACTCACTCACTCAGCCACTCACTCGCTCACTCAGCCAGCCACTCACTCACTCACTCAGCCAGCCAATCACTCACTCACTCAGCCAGCCACTCACTCAGCCACTCACTCACTCGCTCACTCAGCCAGCCACTCACTCAGCCACTCACTCAGCCAGCCACTCACTCAGCCAGCCACTCACTCGCTCAGCCAGCCACTCACTCGCTCACTCAGCCACTCACTCACTCAGCCAGCCACTCACTCAGCTACTCACTCACTCAGCTACTCACTTAGCCAGCCACTCACTCACTCAGCCACTCACTCACTCAGCCACTCACTCACTCACTCAGCCAGCCACTCACTCACTCAGCCACTCACTCACTTACCTACTCACCCAGCCACTCATTCACCCGCTCACTCACTCAGCCAATCACTCACTCACTCAGCCACTCACTCAGCCACGTACTCAGCCAGCCACTCATTCACTCACTCACTCAGACACTCACACGCTCACCCACTCACTCACCCACTCACCCACTCACCCACCCACTCACCCACCCACACTCACTCACTCAGACACTGTACATGTTTCTGTCTCACTGTGTGTCTCTGTGTCTCACTGTGTGTCTCTGTGTCTCACTGTGTGTGTCTCCGTGTGTGTCTCTGCGTGTGTCTCTGTGTGTGTCTCTGCGTGTGTCTCTGTGCGTGTCAACCTGTTTGTCTGTGTGTGTGTCTCTGTGTGTGTGTCTCTGTGTGTGTCTCTCTGTGTGTGTCTCTCTGCGTGTCTCTCTCTGTGTGTCTCTGTGTGTCACTGTGTGTGTCACTGTGTGTGTCTCTGTGTGTGTGTGTCTCACTGTGTGTCTCTCTGCGTGTCTCTCTCTGTGCGTCTCTGTGTGTCTGTGTGTGTGTCTCTTTGTGTGTGTCTCTGTGTGTGTCTCTGAGTGTCTCTCTGCGTGTCTCTCTCTGTGTCTCTCTGTGTGTCTCTGTGTGTCTGTGTGTGCGTGTGTCTGTGTGTGTGTCTCTGTGTGTCTCTGTGTGTCTGTGTGTGTGTGTCTCTGTGTGTGTCTCTGTGTCTCT